>NC_088424.1:5003478-5303478 GCF_034236695.1 Oncorhynchus nerka | reverse complement strand
CTTGTCATCTCCCGTCTGGATTACTGCAACTCGCTGTTGGCTGGGCTCCCTGCCTGTGCCATTAAACCCCTACAACTCATCCAGAACGCCGCAGCCCGTCTGGTGTTCAACCTTCCCAAGTTCTCTCACGTCACCCCGCTCCTCCGCTCTCTCCCACTGGCTTCCAGTTGAAGCTCGCATCCGCTACAAGACCATGGTGCTTGCCTACGGAGCTGTGAGGGGAACGGCACCTCAGTACCTCCAGGCTCTGATCAGGCCCTACACCCAAACAAGGGCACTGCGTTCATCCACCTCTGGCCTGCTCGCCTCCCTACCACTGAGGAAGTACAGTTCCCGCGCAGCCCAGTCAAAACTGTTCGCTGCTCTGGCCCCCCAATGGTGGAACAAACTCCCTCACGACGCCAGGACAGCGGAGTCAATCACCACCTTTCGGAGACACCTGAAACCCCACCTCTTTCAGGAATACCTAGGATAGGATAAAGTAATCCTTCTCACCCCCCTTAAAAGATTTAGATGCACTATAGTAAAGTGGCTGTTCCACTGGATGTCTTAAGGTGAACGCACCAATTTGTAAGTCGCTCTGGATAAGAGCGTCTGCTAAATGACTTAAATGTAAATGTAAATGTAAATATTACCAATGTGCTATCGTGAGAACAATTGTTGAGAAATCTGTACTTAAAAACTAAATAGATTCACTGTTGCTATCGAAATCATTCCAAAGGGTAGGTTTAACAGAGCAAATGAAATGTGACCATACTTTATCACTCCTATATCATCAATGATGCTATTAGATTCTGCTAAGTCTTCAACAGCTATTGTTTCAATTAATTCCCAGATTCAAGTACAAATAAGTAATAGATGTGTTTCAAGATCTGGTTGATTTGAAATGTAAGGATATTTAGTCATATTCAATTGTGTTTGGTTGTCAACGCAACCCAGTGACTGTATATATGAATGGACAAAGCCATCAATCACGTGACACTATTCATTCCTACTGTATGTGAAGAAGTAGCGCATTGAAGTCAAATGAAGTCGGTTAAGATGGCGTCTCATGGAGAATAAGATGCCCAGTTTGAGCTACTCCAGGAGGTGACGTTGCAGGCTAGCTTATTGCTGCCCCCTCTCATTGATTAACTCAAGTTGAAGGTCGACCAGGGTACTGCAGGCTGCCATTAGCAACTCTTCTCTGTGATATTTTAAAATAATCGGTTCAAGGATATACTTCTGGTGTGTTAGAAGCAATTATTTACATGAAGATTGACCACGAAGGTTGCCATTGGTCCATTAGCTATAATGGGGGATCCTGTTATCTGCTTACAATGCCTGGCAGTACCATGGTCAGCTTTGAACTTCTGTGACTCTCTGTAAGTGAGGGGGCAGTTGATCTACCCTGATGCAACCATATATCAACATTTGAAGGAGATGTATCTTCTGCTTGGGAAGTTAGAACAGCGCCACTGACATAGTCTGGCTTTAATTCCAGTGTGTCTGCAAATTAACAATTGATATGTTGTATCCACATCTCCATCTCCATCTGTAGACCTGCACAAGGCTGGAATGGGCTACAGGACAATAGGAAAGCAGCTTGGTGAGAAGGCAACAACTGTTGGAGCAATTATTAGAAAATGGAAGAATTTCAAGATGACGGTCAATCACCCTCGGTCTGGGAATCCATGCAAGATCTCACCTCGTGGGGCATCAATGATCATGAGGAAGGTGAGGGATCAGCCCAGAACTACAAAGCAGGACCTGGTCAATGACCTGAAGAGAGCTGGGACCACAGTCTCAAAGAAAACCATTAGTAACACACTACGCCGTCATGGATTAAAATCCTGCAGCGCACGCAAGGTCCCCCTGCTCAAGCCAGCGCATGTCCAGGCCCGTCTGAAGTTTGCCAATGACCATCTGGATGATCCAGAGGAGGACTGGGAGAAGGTCATGTGGTCTGATGAGACCAAAATAGAGCTTTTTGGTCTAAACTCCACTCGCCGTGTTTGGAGGAAGAAGAAGGATGAGTACAACCCCAAAAACACCATCCCAACCGTGAAGCATGGAGGTGGAAACATCATTCTTTGGGGATGCTTTCCTGCAAAGGGGACAGGATGACTGCACCGTATTGAGGGGAGGATGGATGGGGCCATGTATCGCGAGATCTTGGCCAACAACCTCCTTCCCTCAGTAAGAGCATTGAAGATGGGTCGTGGCTGGGTCTTCCAGCATGACAATGACCCGAAACACACAGCCAGGGCGACTAAGGAGTGGCTTCGTGAGAAGCATCTCAAGGTCCTGGAGTGGCCTAGCCAGTCTCCAGACCTGAACCCAATAGAAAATCTTTGGAGGGAGCTGTAAGTCCGTATTGCCCAGCGACAGCCCTGAAACCTGAAGGATCTGGAGAAGGTCTGTATGGAGGAGTGGGCCGAAATCCCTGCTGCAGTGTGTGCAAACCTGGTCAAGAACTACAGGAAACTTATGATCTCTGTAATTACAAACAAAGGTTTCTGTACCAAATATTAAGTTCTGCTTTTCTGATGTATCAAATACTTATGTCATGCAATAAAATGCAAATTAATTACTTAAAAATCCTACAATGTGATTTTCTGGATTTTTGTTTTAGATTCCGTCTCTCACAGTTGAAGTGTACCTATGATCAAATTACAGATCTCTACATGCTTTGTAAGTAGGAAAACCTGCAAAATCGGCAGTGTATCAAATACTTGTTCTCCCCACTGTATATGGACTCTGTGTGAAATACGGTTGACATGATTTTTGAATGACTACCTTTTCCACAGTCAAGTATTGAATTTCAAGCACAGATTCAACTTCAAAGACCAGGGAGATTTTTCCCTCATAAAGAAGGGCAGTGATTGGTAGATGGGTAACAATAACAAATAGCCTAATGGTTAGAGTGTTGGGCCAGTAACCGAAAGTTGCTAGATCGAATCCCTGAGCTGACAAGGTACAAAATCTGTCGTTCTGCCCCTGAACAAGGCAGTTAACCCACTGTTCCTAGGCCGTCGTTGTAAATAAGAATTTGTTCTTAACTGACTTGCCTAATTAAATAAAGGTAAAAGTAAAAAAAAATATCTTTAAGCATGTTAAAGTTAATACTTATGCTATGGATGATGTATTAAACCACACAGACACATCAAAGATGCAGTCGTCCTTCTGAACTGAGCTGCAGGAAAGGAAGACAACTGCTTAGAGATGTCACCATGAGACCATTTAAAACAGCTACAGAATTCAATGGCTGTGACGGGAGAAAAGTGAGGATGGATCAACAACATTGTAGTGACTCCACAATAATGACCTATATAACAGAGTAAAAATACGAATACAAATATACAAAACATGCATATGTAATGCAACAAGCCACTAATGTAACACTGACAAAAAAAACACTGCATAGGAATACACTTTGTGGCCTAAATGCAAAGCCTTATGTTTGGTGCAAATCCAACACACACTGAGTAACTGCCTCCTTATTTTCAATCATGGTGGTGGCTGCATCATGGTATGGGTATGCTTGAAAAGAAACGGGATGTAAGCTCAGCACAGGCGACATCCTGGAAGAAAACATGGTTCAGTCTGCTTTACACCAGACGCTGAGAGAAATGCACTTTTAAGCAGGACAAAAACCTAGCACACAAAGCCAAATCTACAATCTGGAGTTGCTAACCAAGAGGACAGTGAATGTTCCTGAGTGGCAAAGTTACAGATTTGACTTAAATCCATGACAAGACTTGAAAATGGCTGTCTAGCCATGATCCCCCAACACCTTGACAGAGCTGGAAGAATTTTGTAAAGAATAGTGGGCAAATATTGAACAATACAGGTGTGCAAAGCTCTTATGAGACTTACCCAAGACTCACAGCTGTAATCGCTGCCAAATGTGTTTCTAACTAGTATTGGCCAGTGGAGGCTCCTCAGAGGAGGAAGGGGAAGACCATCATCATCAGTGAATTTCATAAAAATAAATATAGTAAAACATTTAAAAAGTTATGATTTTTAGATACAACTATAAAAATATATTCACGTCACCAAATAATAGATTAAAAAACATTGTTTTGCAATGAAGGTCTACAGTAGCCTCAACAGCACTCTGTAGGGTAGCACCATGGTGTAGCTGGAGGACAGCTAGCTTCAGTCCTCTTGGTACATTGACTTCAATACAAAACCTAGGATGCTCTTGGTTCTCACCCCCTTCCATAGACTTACACAGTAATTATGACAACTTCTGGAGGACATCCTCCAACCTATCAGAGCTCTTGCAGCATGAACTGACATTTTGCCCACCCAATCAAAGGATCAGAGAATTAATCTAATACTGAAAGCATAAGCTACAGCTAGCTAGCACTGCAGTGCATAACATGTGATGCGTAGTTGACTCAAAGAGATAGACAATAGTTGAAATTAATTTCTTCAAAAATGAAGGAGAAGCAAGAGCTTTTCACTTCGGTTTCACTTATTTAGCTAGCAAATGCAGCTAACTTATTTAGCACACTCAAACATCCGGCTCAAACATAGGGATGCTATGTTAGCTAGCTGGCTATGACTATCCAACACAACACTGGAACTCTTCCAAGTCAAGGTAAGCTTTTGGTTTTATTAAGTTATTACCACCGTGGCCCGCCTGTCTAACTGCTTACTGACTATGCACTGTAACGTTACTGCATGATTGTAGAGGGTTTACTAACACATTAGTTATATTAGCTATGCTGACTAGGACGTTATTTTAGCTAATATGGGGACAACGATGTAGGCTGTGTGTCGCGGTTATGATATGGTTTGGCTTGGAAAGATTTTAATCGCCTGGTCACATACAGCGAGTTTGTTGTGCATTGAAGGCCACAAGCGAAGGGATTATGATTACACCCTGCTGTAGGTCAGCCAGATGCAGGCAAGAGTGTGCAAGGCGTAATTGAACGTGTCACCGTATGTCACCTCAACTTTTTCTCTCGACCTGTGTGCACCTACATTGTAAACTTTGATTCATAGACTAGGTTGTAGCAACCTCATAGTAGGCTAAACCTATTGATGTTACATTGAGCTGGGTGAATCCAATATGCTGTAATAGAAATAAGGCCATATTCATGAAAAAAGAAAATCGTCCTCCCTCATCATAAACGGCACGAACCGCCACTGGTATTGACTCAGGGGGGGTGAAACATTTTTTTTATTACATTTAAATCAATTTCAATTCCACTTGGTATCATATTCAAATGTGAAGCAATCCAGAGACGTTCTATAGGCACTGTACCTTTAATGTCTCGACTGCAATCCAGGTTATTTGGTTCCGCTATTAGATGAAGCACAGTGACAATACATTCGTCTCGTATAAATAAACAAAATGTCTGACATTGTATCCCCATTTCAACTTTGCTGTGCTTTTAAACGGTTGAAAGCGCAGTGATAGACATTTGGGTGACAACTCAACCAAAAATCAGACTTTGTTTTGCCATTGGAATTTGGTTGGGCTTTTTTTTAGATGGCTGAAAGCATAGTAATGACACTTTGGAAATTCAACCTAACTTTTGACTGTCTTTCTGAGTGGATGAATTATAGGGTCTCAACCAAATATTGCCCAATTATGTACGTTTAAATAAAGTGGTGTGCCCAGATTTTCACATACAAGCATCCAAGGCAGGCACGATTCCAACAGGCAGAAGTACTGTAGGTTGGTTGATAGTTAAGAGGTTGGCACCTCAACAAGTATGAACTTGGCAGGGCCCTCCCTTGTATAAGCCAGCAGAAATCAGATGGCAAGATATGGCTGATTTAATGAGGAGCGGAAAAGCCTCTATGGGAACACAGGAACTGGAGGTATGCGCACGCCGCACAGCTATCAATCTTATTTATGAACTGAGTGTGTTTTTCTTCCCCCTTTCACTGACAGTAGTTTGAGGAGCTGCCAACATTCTTTCTGATTCTCTTCAAGGCGGGTTGACATGTTTCAACGAAGATTCTCTTTCCCAGACTTTAAATGATGGATAGGAATGTCGACAGGGTAACAGGTGAAATTCCGCAGTGGGGCTAGCATGTCAGGAGAGAATACATTTGATTTTGTTGCTCAACCACTTGAAAGCTCTGCCTTGTCCTCCGTCAATTGTGACTAGAGGATCAAATCAGTTGATGTGTTATACACAGGAAATGATTTGATGTACACTTGTTTTTGTAGCATTTGTGGCTTCTTGGGCCCTTTACGTTTTACAATGTATGCCTAATAGGCTAGAAGAGGCGTTGCAATAGAACACTGAATGGGCTTAGAAAACTGATGGGAAAAAGTGATATCAGAGCAGTGGGTGTTTGGAAGTCACATTACAGCCAGACCAAGCTGAGCCAAGCCAAGCTGTGCTAGGCCGGCCTGGTTAGGCATCCACCATAGTTGCTGCAACCATGCTAGAAATGACAATGTGAAAAGGAAATCCCAGAGCCAGCACAGTATGTTTCGGGTTGATCATGTGAATCAGGCAGTGGAGATTAGAGATCTTTATATTGAGCCTATCAACACATGGTATGCGTCGTTAGATGCACTTATGCATAGCACTCCATTTCGAACTCACTTTGGCTTTGGCAAGAAGTGTTGTAAAAGTATAATCCTTGAAAGTGATTCAAGAGAAGAAAACTTAATGATTCATTTATTTTTTATTCCAAACATTAGACACTACAAAGAAATACTCAACATTTCAGTCTACTGCCTTTGTCGAGGGATGGGCTCTCTGCTCTATGCTGGTAGGAATGCTGTGAAGCAATGTAATTTCCAGTCATCTGTGTTTGAAGTTAGCGCAAACCAGTTTTGATCTTCCAAACTCGGATTGTGTCCAATTAAGTCCCCATGAAAGCGCCCCACTGGGGCTGAGCTCATAGTATGTTGTTGTGACGCTTTCAGTGGTGAGATTGATTCCCTTTTCCAAGGGCAGACATTTCCACTATTGATTAATGGACACATGGAATAACGTTCAGAGCCCGGGTCTGCTCCAGTTTATTGGGATTTCTAAAACACCCGAAGGGGAAATGAATTGACTTAGCCGCGCGACATTTGTTTTTCTTGTCGTCAAACCAAAACATATTTTGGACCTTAGGTAATGCTTGAGGGAGGTAACTGGCACCACCTATTCGCCTACTAAAGCCAAAAGCTGTTAGTTAGTTACTCTAGCCCCTTTTCAATTTGCCCATTTGCACACTCCCTCATTAGGTTTGAAGCTTTTTTTTTGTGAGCACTTAGTTCTAATGTGATCGTACCATTTAGTGAGTGTGAACCAATTTAGAACTTGGGTAGACCTAATTAGGGAACTAAAAAAACGACACGTTAATCGATGTCTATTGATGATCACTAGGGGAAATGGCCATTGGGCAGACACGGTTGACGATGAATTGACAGGAATTTTACAATTGAGCTTTCGTATTTGGAATCCTTCAGCAAGGACAGAGGATGGCAAAAACATAGGCCTAAATAACTCCAGAAGGAATTTTCCTTGACTTATTTTCCCCACTATACACCCACAATGTTAACACAAGCACAAGTGTTGTTTTATTTTGGGTGCAAAATTCCGTTTTTTACCGCCTGTCCTTCACACTCATCTGGGACCCACCTCTCACTGACATCATTTCCCCTCTCCACACAGCGAAACATTGTCCAAACATCCCTCAGTGAAGAGCGAGTGAAGCTAAAGCTTGTGGGAAAGTATGTGTCATGTCTCTAAGCATTATGGGGCCAGAATCAATGACCGCCAGTCTTTACAATGTAACGTTTTCAGGGAGCATTAAAAGGAAAAAGGGAGAAATCTACATTGTGTGAATGCTCCCTTGACATGCTAAAACGATATACTAAAACAAAATACTGCCTCCTAGTGGCTCTGACCAGCTTGGTTCATCAAATTCAATATGCCAATCAAATGTATTTTATAAAGCTCTTTTTACATCAGCAGTTATAACAAAGTGCTTTACAGATACTCAGCCTAAAAACCCCAGAAGCGCCGTGGTTAGGAGAAACTAAAAATGTTAGTAGTCAATAATAAACGCGATCTTGCATTTCAATACACGTGTTCTATGCAGGTCTGGCTGTGGACCAGAATGACCACCCTAACTCTGAGGAAGATGGGAAGGGCTGCGTCTCCCAAATTGCAAATAGGGAATAGGGTGCCATTTGAGATTCAGCCCAGGTCACGTATACTTCACACATAACCATCTGACAGTCAAGGAACAACTGCCATTTTGTCCTGGTAGAGGGTCTACCCTTTAGTCGTTTGACACATTTCTCTCTTGTTGGCACTGAATACATTTTTGGTGAACAATCTCCGCAGAAAAAGAGAGATCAGCTGAGTGTAAGTACATGTTTACGGAGTTGTGGTCCACCTCTCTTTCTCTCCGAGTGAGCCTCCCTCCATATTTCCTCTCTGTCATCCAAAAGGTTGCTGTGCTTTCTTTAAAGCGTTGTTCACATCCTGCCTTCTTCTTCCCATTTTAGATAAAAGATCATTTTGTTCTTATCTTCTGCATTGTTTCTGTTTCTGTCCAATCCTCTTTCCTTGCGGATGTTAGTAGCTGGTCACTCTCCCGCAGACATGTTATTTATCCCCGGCGCGAATCCGTATATGCCCTTTTGCGGAAAATGTTTGGTTGTCCTTTAACCTTTTTCCATAGTCACCACAGCTAGAGGGATTTCTCCCCTGTGTGAGTCGGGAATATGTGAGATTATGTACGTACAGTTGAAGTCGGAGGTTTACATACACCTTAGCCAAATACATTTATACTCAGTTTTTCACAATTCCTAACATTTAATCAGGTCAGTTAGGATCACCATTTTATTTGAAGAATGTGACAAGTCAGAATAATACTAGAGAGAATGATTTATTCAAGCTTTTATTTCTGTCATCACATTCCCAGTGGGTCAGAAGTTTACATACACTCAATTAGTATTTGGTAGCATTGCCTTTAAATTGTTTAACTTGGGTCAAAAACGTTTCGGGTAGCCTTCCACAAGTTTCCCACAATAAATTGGGTGAATTTTGTCCCATTCCTCCTGACAGAGCTGGTGTAACTGAGTCAGGTTTGTAGGCCTCCTTGCTCACACACGCTCTTTCAGTTCTTTCAGGGCTTTGTGATGGCCACTCCAATACCTTGACTTTGCCATTTTGCTACAACTTTGGAAGTGTGCTTGGGGTCATTGTCCATTTGGAATACCCATTTGTGACCAAGCTTTAACTTCCTGACTGATGTCTTGAGATGTTGCTTCAATATATCCACATCATTTTCCTGTCTCATGATGCCATCTATTTTGTGAAGTGCACCAGTCCCTCCTGCAGCAAAGCACCCATACAACATGATGCTGCCACCCCCATGCTTCACGGTTGGGATGGTGTTCTTCGGCTTGCAAGCCTCCCCCTTTTTTCTCCAAACATAATGATGGTTATTATGGCCAAATAGTTCTATTTTGTTTCATCAGACCTTTCAGGTTATGTCGATATAGGACTAGTTTTACTGCTGATATAGATACTTTTGTACCTGTTTCCTCCAGCATCTTTCTTTTGATTTTCCCATGATGTCAAGCAAAGAGGCACTGAGTTTGAAGGTAGGCCTTGAAATAAATCCACAGGTACACGTCCAACTGACTCATATTATGTCAATTATCAGAAGCGTATAAAGCCATTAAATAATTTTCTGGAATTTTCCAAGCTGTTTAAAGGCACAGTCAACTTAATGTATGAAAACTTCTGACCCACTGTAATTGTGATACAGTGAAATATATGTATGTAAACAATTGTTGGAAAAATTACTTGTGTCATGCACAAGGTAGATGTCCTAACCGACTTACCAAAACTATAGTTTGTTAACAAGAAATTTGTGGAGTGGTTGAAAAACAAGTTTTAATGACTCCAACCTAAGTGTTTGTAAACTTCCGACTTCAACTGTATATGTGTTGTCAGGTTTTCCTTCTGATTGAAGCTTTTTTCACAGTAACCACAGCTTTCTCACCTGTTTAGATCACTTTGTTAATATTGAGTTGCACCCCCTTTTGCTCTCAGAACAGCCTCAATTCGTTTGAGCTTGGACTCTACAAGGTGTCGAAAGCGTTCTACAGGGATGCTGGCCCATGTTGACTCCAATGCTTCCCACCGTTGTGTCCAGTTGGCTGAATGTCCTTTGGGTCGTGGACCATTCTTGATACACACGGGAAACGGTTGAACGTGAAAAATCCAGCAGCACTGCAGTTCTTGATACACTCAAACCGGTGCGCCTGGTACCTACTACCATAACCCGTTCGAAGGCACGTAAATCTTTTAAATCTTGCCCATTCACCCGCTGAATGGCACACATACACAGTCCATGTCTCAATTGAATCAAGACTTAAAAATCCTTCTTTAATTTTTTTTAACTAGGCAAGCCAGCTAAGAACAAATTCTTATTTACAATGACTGCCTACACCAGCCGAACCCAGACTATGCTGGACCAATTGTGCACCGCCCTATGAGACTCCAAATCACAGCCGGTTGTGATACAGCCTTGATTCGAACCAGGGTGTCTGTAGTGATGCCTCTAGCACTGAGATGCAGTGCCTTAGACCGCTGCGCCACTCTGCAACCTGTCTCCTCCCCTTCAACGACACTGATTGAAGTGGATTTAACAGGTGACATCAATAAGGGATCATAGCTTCCACCTGGGTTCACCTGGCCAGTCGATGTCATGGAAAAAAGCAGGTATTCCTAATGTTCTGTGCACTCAGTGTATGTGCTTTCAGGTTTTCCTTGCGAATTAAGCTTTTTCCACAGTCACCACAGCCAAATAGGTTCTCCCCTTTGGGTTTTGAGGTTCTTGCCACAAACGGGGCAGGGGTACGATTTGCCGCTGTGACAGAGTCAGACATGGGTCTTTGGTGGACAGGTGGGTTTACTGGATCACTGCCTATGACTAAGTTGTGGCTGCAAGCATTGTTGTGGTTATCTGGAGGGTCACAGGGAATGCTTTAAACTGTAGGTGGATATCAAAAGGTTTTCCTCGGGCTGGGTGAAGGAATGCCTGAATAACTCAGCCTCCAGCCCTTGCTGCTCTTCCTCCTGGCTGGGCCTGAGGCTCCCCTGTAATCTGTGTGGGCTCTGGGTCCTCTTGCCCCACACTGCGGCTGTCCAGGGGAAACCTCCTCTACAGGGACAGGAAGAGAGAGCTGCAGGGTGTCTGGAAGGAAGTAGAGAGGAACAGAGGCCTATCGAGTATGTCACTGTTTTAGACGTACCCTGGCCTAGTGCCTAGTGTCATGACATTTCAAAATGCTGTTCGTGATGCAGACATTTATCGCAAATAAAAAAAAAATGTCTTAAAAATATTTCTTAAACACTTTGATTGAGTAGAACTGTAGCTAGCGGGATTAGTAGATGATATAGTTAGCTGATCATTTTCCTCCTGGTACTCCTCTACTGCTTTCTCTAGTGCCCCAAACATCTCAATGGCAGCTGCTGATAAAAGCTAATCGAAAAACACACGCAACGACTGTAATTTTCAGATAGTGGACCAAGAGAGGTATTCAGTTGATATTTAATCTGGGTACCAGTCTGTTTAGCTATGACTCCATTCCTTGCCACTCCTTGTCATGTTTAGCAATGACATGAAGTACAAGGAGTGTAATGTTAGCAAATTAGCTTCTATATTTCAGGCTAGCGTAGTCCACATGGGCCTTTTCTCAATTAGATTTGATCAACTTGCATCCTCTCTCCTCTGTCCTCTGGCCTCCTTTTGAAAAAGAAAATGCGCTTCCAATCGCACATCATCAGGCAAATACATTTGCAAATAAATGTATAATGTGATCCAAACAAATGTAGCTAGTTGTGCAAGACATTTTTTAGATAAAAGGATAAGTAGCATATTGTTTGAAAATGCTTGCAACGCTTTTCTCCTTCAAGAAACAATAGCTGATTCAAAGGGTGTGTGGCAGATTTCAGAACTCTGTGAAGGACTCAGATAGGATACACTTGTGCTTCCTCGCCAAAAAGAGGCTATCGAGGAGGGGAGGACCGTGATTCGTTTGCCTACTAACAAATTAACACACTCCTTGACCACTTATCAGTTTCCAGGTCACGGAGGAGAAAGGACTGAGGACGGAATTTTGCCCAAAAAAAACAAACAAGTAATTATAAAAATCCTAAGAAACTCACCTCCAATCTACTTCTGTGTTCTTCTTCTTCTGTGGATTTTATTGTCAATTTCAATGGTGAATTATTTACCACCCACTACTGAACTGAACAGTGGACCAGTGGCAGGGAAGAAACCTTGACAATATGGTGTTAGAACTCTGCCCCCACCAACTCCCTAAGAAAACAACATTTAAATATAGAAATCACATATCCGGTGGTTTCCTAAGCATCTCTTTCATATCTGCCTCCTGAATGCTGTTAAACTCACCAGGAAACTCTCCCTTTCCCTCCCATATTGCTGACATGTTCCCTTGTCTCCACCTGGCCATAATCTCCCCTCCTAGATGGGTGCTGCCTATGCTATTCAACGTAGTAATGCTTTCAACCTAATTTGACCCACTCTTGGCCTAGAAATGATGGTCTCCCTTCTGTCTACCTGATGACCTCCCTGCCCCACCTTTCCCAGGATCTTATAAAGATGTCAGCCCTTTCCCTCTTTATTCCACACAGGGGTGGACTGGGACCAGAAATCAGCCAGGGCAATTCTAACACACTGGCCCATTCCTTCCCCTCAAGGCCCCCCACACTGGCCCAGTCCTTCCCCTCAAGGCCCCCCACACTGGCCCATTCCTTCCCCTCAAGGCCCCCCACACTGGCCCATTCCTTCCCCTCAAGGCCCCCCACACTGGCCCATTCCTTCCCCTCAAGGCCCCCCACACTGGCCCATTCCTTCCCCTCAAGGCCCCCCACACCTGCCCATTTTTTTTGTTGCCTCAAGGCCCCCATTATTAGGCAAATAATGATAATAATGCTCAAAACCCCCCATTTAGACTGGCCCTCTAGGCTAAAAATGGACACGCCCATCTAGCATTTCCACACCGGATTCCACATCTCCTGCCACTTCTTAACAACAACATCTTCCTAAAATGAACCACTTGGCCTCTGCCTCATCTGGACCTCCATGTCAACATGAATATGTCTAATAGTTTCGTTGGCAAAAAATTTGAGGAGCTGAGGGGTGGGATTAAAAAGCTTCTGATTGGTAATAGTTATTACTGAAAACACTATAGATAACCGTGTATGCCGGAGATGTCTGAGTACTATCTATCCTAAATGTAATGTCTATATATATAAAAAACGCTATATCTTTGTTACGTAACTACTGTGTGTGAAAGTACCATGTGTGTCAAATGTGTGTATGTAACACAAAAGCTGTAAAAACAAAAACACAAAGTAGCTTTGGTCCTCTGAAGAGTCGGTGGGTGGGCCAATAAAAATGTCAAAACGTTTTAAGGAAGAATAAAAAACGTCCAATTTATGCACACACACAACGTGAGCTGCCATCTCATAATTCAAAAATGTGTTTATTAATTTTGTTCTGTGAGGCAAGCCTTGTTTGTATATACATATGATCTGTCATTTCTTCTAGTTCCACACTGTGGATACCGGTATTCAAAATGGTGATGAGAACCCTTTTACACACAACACAAGACAAGGCACAGTGCCAATTCAATATGGCAACCATTACAAAGCTATGCAAAGGGGTTTAGACCAGATGAAAAGTAATCCCTCCGTCAAATTACAAGTTGTATCCATTGGGTTTCCCTTCATGCTTGGTTTACTGTTTTATAAATTAATCTGCCTTGTCCTCCCTATTTCCCAGCAGGCATTAGGTAGGGAACATGGAGTTATTTCTGGGTCGCACAGACTGCCTCTGCATCTCGTACATGTTCACATAAGATGATAGGAGGTCATCCATTTTGTAACCCTGAAGAGGAGACAAACACAGTTGTTGGGGTGTGCACGTTGAGGCAAAGTTAAGTCACATTCTCTAGTGAGGTCACTACAATACAAGTGTTTGTGAAGGTCACTTAGTACGCCCTCAACAAACACTATCAGCACTTTGGATTCACACAAAATGTACATGTGCCGGTTTATAGGAGGTAACATCTCTCATTCTGCCTCTCGTTTGAGAGCGAAGACGTAATGGCCACTTACCAATGAGGTCTCACAAAGGAAAGAGTTCCCTTTGACCAGGTTGCCAATGGTCATGTGGAAGTAGGTGCTCCCGCTGGACCAATTGGTGATGCGGTTGAACGGGTGCATGACCAGCAACTCCTGAGGTTTAGGGTAAGATCAAAAGGTCATGTTTGGTTAAACAGGGAAGGTCAATACTTTATTGTGCTGATGGTGGCAGAAGTGGGATCCTAGCTTGGTGTTGTGGTGCAGCGTATGGAGTTCACGTGTAAGCATCTCAGATTTGTGGTTTTAAGAAAAGGTCAGTATCGTTACTGCGTATGACCATCTGGCAGTAAATGCCCTCTAGATGTAAGTCAAATGATCTGATAATGGTGATAAAATGGAAATAATCATATACAACTGTTGTGCTTTTACCTTTGTTTTGGGATCGATAAAGCTGACTCCTTGCTTGCTGATTGCAATCTGGACAATACTCGGGTAACTCGGTTCAGAGGTTTGCTGTGAAGCAAGAGCATACAGAAAGTCAACACTGGCATGCAAAGTTCGGTGTGGCATCATTTTCATATTTACATCAAACACTCTTATCCAGAGCCTCGTTATTCTTATTGTGTTACTTTTAATTATTACTTTTTATTTTAGTCTACTTGGTAAATATTTTCTTCTTCTTGAACTGAGCTCTTGGCTAAGGGCTTGTAAGTAAGCATTTCACGGTAAAGTCTACACTTGTAGTGTTCGACGCATGTGATAAATAAAGATTGATTTGATTTGACTTTTTTTTTATTTGACCAGGGTGAAGTGGCTTGCTCAAGTGCACATTGACCGATTTTTCACCTAGTCAGCTCAGGGATTTGAACCAGCAACGCCCAACAATCTTAACCACTAAGCTACCTTTGACTTGAGCTATCTCCCAACGTACCTTTACTTCAAAGAAAGCACAGCCGAACGTCGGCCAGTGGCAGATGCCTTTTAGGAAGGCCACTTTAGCCTCGTCCAAGGTGATCCCAGCCTGCTTGTTGTAGGAGGAGATGATGTGCTTTAAGGGAAGAAGAAAACAACAGATTCAGAAATGAGAGTTTCAGTATTTCTTTACTACTATATGCTTTCATTAATTACCATATGCATGATATAAATCTGGGCAAAATGTGTCATAGTGATGCTATTAATGCACTGTTGGGGTATTGGCTGAATAACTAGACTTGAGGTCATGATGGTAGTTCTAATTGCAGAAAGAATCCTTTATTGAAATGATTGAAATGAGCCATCTGCTTAGTAATAGCAGTGGTGTAAAGTACTTTAATAAAAAATACTTCAAAGAACTACTTAAGTAGTTTTTTGGGGGTATCTGTACTTTACTGTTTATTTTTTTTTGTGACAACTTTTACTTTCTACATTCCTACAGAAAAGAATGTACTTTTTACTCCAAACTTTTCCCCTGACACCCAAAAGTACTCGTTACATTTTGAATGCTTAGCTGGACAGGAAAATGGTCCAATTCAAGCACAAGAGAACATCTGTAATCGTCTCTGCTGCCTCTGATCTGGCGGACTCATTAAACCACGATTGAGTGTTGGATCTGTTCATGTTTAAAAAATAATAATACATGGTGGTGGTGTCTGCTTTGCTTACTATAAAGAATTTGAAATATTTTATCATTTTACTTTTATTTAATTTAAGCAATTACATTTACTTTTGATATTTAAGTATATCTAGAACCAAATACTTTTAGACTTTTACTCAAGTAGTATTTTACTGGGTGACGTTCACTTTTACTTTGAGTAACTTTTCATAAAAGGTAGCTATACTTTTACTCAAGTATCACAATTGGATACTTTTTCCACCACTTAGTAATGGAGAGAGTAAGAGAGGCATTCCAAATCTCATATAAAGCTAAATAACATGAAGGACTGACAGTGTAGCAGTGTACAATAGATAGAAATACAGTTGAAGTCGGAAGTTTACATACACCTTAGTCAAATACATTTAAACTCAGTTTTTCACAATTTCCGACATTTAATCCTAGTAAAAATTCCCTGTCTTAGGTCAGTTAGGATCACCACTTTATTTTAAGAAGGTGAAATGCCAGAATAATAGAAGAGAGAATGATTTATTTAAGCTTTTATTTCTTTCATCACATTCCCAGTGGGTCAGAAGTCTACATACACTCAGTTAGTATTTGGTAGCATTGCCTTTATTGTTTAACTTGTTTAACTTGGGTCAAACGTTTTGGGTAGCCTTCCACAACATTCTCACAATAAATTGGGTGAATTTTGTCCCATTCCTCCTGACAGAGCTGGTGTAACTGAGTTAGGTTTGTAGGCCTCCTTACTCGCGCATGCTTTTTCAGTTCTGCCCACAAATTTTCTATAGGATTAAGGTCAGGGCTTTGCGATGGCCACTCCAATACCTTGACTTTGGTGTCCTTAAGCCATTTTGCCACAACTTTGGAAGTATGCTTGGGGTCATTGTCTATTTGGAAGACCCATTTGCGACCAAGCTTTAACTTCCTGACTGAAGTGCACCAGTCCCTCCTGCAGCAAAGCACCCCCACAACATGATGAAACCACCACCATGCTTCACGGCTTGCAAGCCTCCCCCTTTTTCCTCCAAACATAACAATGGTCATTATGGCCAAACAGTTCTATTTTTGTTTCATCAGACCAGAGAACACTTCTCCAAAAATCGTTATCCCCATGTGCAGTTGCAAATCGTAGTCTGGCTTTTTTATGGCGGTTTTGGAGCAGCAGCTTCTTCCTTGCTGAGCGGCCTTTCAGGTTATGTCGATATAGGTCTCGTTTTACATTGGATATAGATAATTTTGTAACTGTTTCCTCCAGCATTTTCACAAGGTCCTTTGCTGTTGTTCTGGGATTGATTTAAACATCAGCTATCTGAGCAGCTAACCGATCGCTGCAGCTGTACATTGCCTATCTGTAAATAGCCCACCCTATCGACCTACCTCATTCCCATATTGTTTTTATTTACTTTTCTGCTCTTTTGCACACCAGTATTTCTACTTGCACATCACCATCGGCTCATCTATCACCCCAGTGTTAATTTTCTAAATTGTAATTACTTCGCTATTATGGCCTATTTATTGCCTTACTGTATATATGTATATATACTGTACACTGTATATAGATTTTCTATTTTTTCTATTGTGTTATTGACTGTATGCTTGTTTATTCCATGTATAACTCTGTGTTGTTGTTTGAAAAGAGGCACTGAGTTTGAAGGTAGGCCTTGAAATACATTAACAGGTCCACCTCCAATTGATTCAAACAATGTCAAATAGCCTATCAGAAGCTTCTAAAGCCATGACATCATTTTCTGGAATTTTCCAAGCTGTTTAAAGGCACAGTCAACTTAGTGTATGAAAACGTCTGACCCACTGTAATTGTGATACAGTGACATATAAGTGAAATAATCTGTCTGTAAACAATTGTTGGAAAATGTACTTGTGTCATGCACAAAGTAGAAGTCCTAACTGAATTCCCAAAACTATAGTTTGTTAACAAGCAATTTGTGGAGTGGTTGCAAAATGAGTTTTAATGACTCCAACCTAAGTGTATGTTAAACTTCAACTGTAAAAGTCATATTTGTGTCGTCTTCCTCCTCCTCTTCTCCCTCCTCCTCCTCCTCCTCCTCCTCCTCCTCCAACCTCCTCCTCCTACCTTCTTCCAGTCCTCTGGGGACATGGTTTTCATCTCATCAGCCGGCACCAGCTCTTTCAGCATCCTGGGAATCATGACAAACTGGGTTCTGTCCGTGTCCACTTTGACCCTGAAAAGCAGGCCAGCCAGGCTGATCATCTCCTCCTTGGTACACTTGTGGTAGCCACGCAGGTACTTTGGCAACTCCTGAGGGGGAGAGGTTTGTGTATGAGTGATGGTGAAGAACTGGGTGGATGGATGGGTGGGTGGGCGTGCGGGCGTGCGTGTGTGCGTGCGTGCGTGCGTGTGTG
Organism: Oncorhynchus nerka; assembly: GCF_034236695.1. NCBI lineage: Eukaryota > Metazoa > Chordata > Actinopteri > Salmoniformes > Salmonidae > Oncorhynchus > Oncorhynchus nerka. The sequence goes on along the minus strand of NC_088424.1, from coordinate 5,285,415 downwards.
TGTGTGCGCGTGTGCGTATGTGCGCGCGTGTGTGTGTGCGCGTATGTGTATGTGTGTTTTCTGCTCGACCTGTGGGAAGTGGAAAGTAAGGTCAGAGGTCAGGTCTCTTCCTGGGGTCACGTTGAACCACAGCTTCCTCATGAAGATGACCAGGTAGGGCATGGTAGCCGGAACTCCTGAAAAACAGTGACCCTCAGACCTTCTAGCATAGCATAGCATAGCATAGCATAGCAGTTTCAATCCACTGACAACTTGGTGGGTGTAAGGGTCTACTTTGATATTTTGCATACATTATATTATGCTTTTGCCTGTTTGTTTTTTTGCGCAACCATCTTAAAGCACTGACAATTTGGTGGCCACATGTTCATTGTATCTGTTCAATTCAATAATGTGCCTTACCCTCCGTTTTACCACCTTTTCTTGCCTCTCTGACTTTTTTTGTTTTCTTAGGTTGGTCTGTGGTCTGCCTCAAACTGTCAAAGAAGTAGTTTTGATCCTCCAAGCTCATCACCTGAAAGCAACAAAGCAAGAAAATGTTTAAGTGCACTCATTCACACTACCAACACAAACTTAAGCTGTGGCTTGAAAATGTTTTTTTTTCTCTCCAAAAAGTTGTGATAAGGACTTGAAATCAACCTTGTTTGGCGTTTTCATGAAGAGACCGTAACCGTCAGCTGAGGCCAGAATGAGCTTGTAGGCAATATTACGAACAAGGTCACGAATCCTAGTTGTTGAAGTCACCTCGAAGAGCTAAATTAAAGAGTAACACATAAGACAAGATACATTATATTGTGATAGACATAAGATAACTGTACTAAACAAGTACAATGGAATTATGTGGCTCACCTCAGTTGAGTCATTGGGGAAGTGGATTTTATGGAAGATTTGGTTGCTGTTCTGTTGAATGGCGTCCACCTCCACCTGATGGGGAGGCAGCTTCCTGGGCTCCATACTACAATCAGAGGACGGTAGCGTTAATTTCCCCCCACTCATTTTAGTACTTAATACCTCAATACCAGATATTGTAGCATCGTTAGCACAACACCAGAAACCTTGTCCAAGTGATTCAGATTGAGACCTCTTGGTAACTTGGCTTAGGTGTTGTATTCACAGGGGCATTGGTTCGAGTCCCAGTCGCCCCCAAAATTCACTGCAGTGTGTTTTGGAGCCGTACCTGAGCAGCATTTGTAGCCGTTGGAGGCAGTCTGCAGCCAGGGGCTCTCTGGGCCGTGACTCTAGGAAACGCTGGGTGTACCTCAGCAGGGACTGGCTGGGGGAGAAAAGGCCGGTGCACAGCCACATGAGCTGCCAACCATAGTCTACACTCATCCTGCGAGAGGGAGAGGGAGAAAGAGAGAGAAAGAGAGAGAAAGAGAGAGAAAGAGAGAGAAAGAGAGAGAGAGAGGGGGGGGAGATGGAGATAATGGTGGGGTGAGAGAGAGGGAAGAGAGTAGAGAGAGAAGGGAAAGATAGCAAGAGATAGAGAGCATTTTTATCATAGAATAAGAAATCCAGCAACATACATACATACATACATACATACATACATACATACATACATACATACATACATACATACATACATACATACATACATACATACATACATACATACATACATACATACATACATACATACATACATACATACATATACATGATTATTTCCTAGTAATACATGTGCAATAGCTGACATGACAGTTTATCGTTGGTCATTACCACACATACCTGCTGCTGTTACTGGTCATCTGCCTCATGATCTGGCAGTAGACCTCGTCCTGTAAAGGTACATGCTGAGTGGCCGGACCAAAGATCTGGTCAGTCAGCTCTATGGGCTGGCGCACCTGTTTGATAGGGTAATCTCCCATGTACTTTAGGATAGGTGAGGGAAAGGTTAAGGACAACAGGAAAACTCCACTTGGAGAGACATTTTTGTGGGGTAATTCGGTAAATGCTACTCCATTGAATTATTATTCTTTTCATTCACTTTTAGAGGTCTTCAGTTCTAATAAACACAGGTATAATCAGTCCCGAGTGTCTTCTTCAAATATCTCCAGTGTTAGCCTCAATAGCAACATGAACATCAACAAATGGCTCTAAATTAAAGGGGAAGTTCAGGATTTTACAACTTGATATTAGATGGGTTTTTCACCCTGAAAGTAATCTATGGGCCAGGAAAACTGTAATCGGTGGTTCGGGAATTCTCTAAACCGCCACTACAAATGTCAGAGGAGTTTAGCCACAGCTAGCTAAAAGCAGAGCTGGGGAGAATCATGCATCAAGGTGAAAAATAAATCAATAAAATGCAGTACATATGCTACTGCTCTATCGCACGTGCAATGATTTCCGAGTGGGAAACAGTGTGTGTGGTTTGCAGCAACTTCTTTGTTGTTGTAATATCGCAAAGGGACATGGTAGTTTTACCATTAAGGATGGCAGATTTAAAGGTCCAATGCAGATGGTTTTTTCTCAATATCAAATCCTTTCTGGGTAACAATTAAGTACCTTACTGTGATTGTTTTCAATCGAAACGGGCAAAAAGAAACAAAAACAGTTTTTTGGCAAAAAGCCATTTCTCAAGCAAGAATTTTGCTAGGGTTGTCTGGGAGTGGTTTGAGTGAGGGGTCTAATTGGACGAGCCTAATAGGAGGGATATGAACCCTGAAAACTAGCTGTTATTGGCAGAGAGGTTTGAAACTCTCTTTGTTATTGGTCTGTTAATTTATACCGTCTGGTGATGTCACCATGCAGCACAAAACTCCATCCCACCAAAACAGGATGACATTTCAGGTGGTCCTTTTAAACAGCTCTTGCATAATTTTCACAATTTCACAGTATTATTCCAAATTCATTATTGAAAATATATATAAAATACAGGACAACCACATTTTTGACTGCACTGGGCCTTTAGAGGTGATTTGGCCATTTAAACAAATACATGAACACAATAATCTATCATTTCAATTGATTTGTAACTAGTGGTGGCTAAAGTTAGCCTAGGTTTGTAGTGGCTGTTTAAAGAAAAACTGTAATCCCTGGTTCAGTTATCATAGCCTACAGACTACTTTCAGGGTGAGGAACCATCTAACAATCATGTTGCAAAATCCTGAACTTCCCCTTTAACAAATAATGTATTTCAGTAAAGGATATCAGTGAAGGAGATGCAGGCCAGATGGCTAAGGTCGGTGTTGCCCACCAGACTCTTCAGTAGGGGCTGTTTGATGGGTTCTTTGGAGGCAGCCCACAGTTTCTCCCTGCCTGCCCCTCTGGCCTGCGCCCCACGGCCGCCCTCTTTACCAGGCTGCCTGGGGGAACAAAGAAAAACAAAGTTAAGTTGCTGCCTTGAGAATAAAGTGTAACTGTAAAATAGACTGTAAACCACGCAAAAATGTGGTAGTGAGATAATTGGTCAGGTTACTGTGACATTGGAATCATAAAAATAAAAAAACATCATGGTAATTATTACATTTGAAATGGTGAGTCAGTGGTTGCATCTGTAATTGAAATAAAAGTGAGAGTGGATTTATTGAAGGGTTTTCTCTACCTAAAGTACTCAAGGGAAAACTCTTTCAGTGAGACGGGGGAGATTGCTTCTTCCCTTTCGTGGGCGTTCTGAGCCACTGTCTTCTTCTGGTCTGGGCTCAGATTCAGCAGACTCTGATGGTTCAAACAAACAAAAACACAACTTTAGTACGACCAGTAGAGGGTAGCCTTCCCCTGCCGCAATCCTCCTGAGAATGTGGGACATGATGTGGACTTGCCCCACCATAAGCTTATTGTTTGTAACAGTGAAAACACCAAGTAAAACTGAAATGACAACTTAAAAAAACACAAAATAAAAAAATATCCATTCACAAACTTCTTATAGCTTATTAGACACATTTCCACTTGCTGAACACAGACTACTTAAATAAAACATCCATCCTTTTCTTAGTAAAACGCAAAAGTAGAAATAAAGTAGTCTTTCCACCATATGGTCAGACACGTTCTATTCGCAGGCTTGTACACAGCACAGAGTTTGGAGTAGCCTTTCATCAGTGCAGGGGATGCTGATACGGAACATGGGATCAACAATCAATATAATAAATATACAAAAACATACATGTAGGTGTATTCCATTATATTGTCTTCTCCTATCTCATCTCTACAGACAGACAGCAGTTCAAAGGACAACTATCTGGAATGGAATGCAGCCATGTGCCATTATTACCTTACATATGAGAATCTTATCATTCACCCTTGCACATCCCCGTTGGCACTATGTTCGTATCTCAATATAGTCCCATCCCATTTATTTTTTTTATTTTTTATCCCCCTCCTCTGTGTTTGTACAACTGTCTTTGCACTGTTTATTTTATCCTGGTCCCAGATCTGTTTGTGTCGTCTTGCCAACTTCTATGTGTGTTGTAAAGACCGCACATATAGATCTGGGACCAGTTGACTGTTCCACGGCCTATTCTTCTAACCATACGAATTTGTGTTTGAACTGAGTCTAGAACCTTCTTACCAGTGTGGTATCGCTGGGCTTTTCAAGGGTTGGCAGAACCAGGACAGTGTCCGTGGAGATGGCGCCGGTGTTCCCGGTGCGCTCGTTAGTGCCTTTGATCCATCCCCGGGCGGGGGAGTACTCTCCATCCTTCACGATGACCAGCACGTCCCCTCTCTTGTAGCTCAGCAACGTGGGGTCGTCTGCCGTGTGAGAAAGCGAGAGAGAAAGCGCACGTGAGAGAGAGAGAGAAGTAGACATCAGTAACTCACCCACGTACATAAGACGAACCATAATGGTCATGCACGATCCCCAGCCCAAAAAACACCTACTGTCTATGACTGGTCCTTTTTTGGATATACTTGTTTTTTATTAAACACTGACTACCTACTAACTGTGTTGTCTGATAGGGATGAAACAAATTGTTTTACAGTACAATTTACAGCACTAGGATTCTATGGAATACATCCAGATACACAACCCTCTTAAGCAGTGCTATACAGCATGGCCTTTGCCTATCTCATCCAAATAGATGAACCACGAGTTGTCATACTCATACACTGTCTATTGATATACTATGATTCTGCCAAATGCATCCACCTAGCTAACCATTTGGAGCCCACAGATACACAGTTTAACCCAAGACAAACCTATCCAAAATCAGTCGATCTAAGCTGTGAAGTGGGTGATCAAGTGATTCATCGTCATACTCCTACCCTGTTTGTTGATGTCCTGCAGGGCCACTGCGTAGACGGAGCGCTCCTTCAGGCCCTCCAGGTACCACTGGATCAGGTCAGCCATCTCTCCTGCATCCACAGACTGCAGTAGGAACTGCCCTCTCAGTGTGGCCAGGCTCACCGACTGACCGCTGTCAATCCTGCCATCATCACTGAGGTACATATGAAATGTACGTGAAACATGTGAAGTGTATGTGAAACATGTGTGAAATATATGTGATAACTTCATGGTGGATCGGGTGTCTGTATGAGGGAGTATGTGAACGGTGACGACCACCACTACTTGACAACTGAACAATAAACTGCCACTGTAGAAAACTAGTTTGGATTGTGTATTCTGGGCCCTGTTTGAAAACTTAACAAATGCATCCTTTCTTGTTTCCTTGAGGTAAGTACAGATCTATAAGTGATTGTATAGGTGAAAGTACATTTATCCCTCTATTGCTTCCACAAATCCAACCAACTCAGATCAGTGATCACTTGAAAGAAGGAAGTGTTGGGTTCGGAGAATATGAAACTTACTTATTCATGTATAACGTTTAGATTATGTCAGGATATGCTATTGTTAGCCATCAGGGATCCTATGGGAGGGATCCTCTGGGAGGAGAAGAGACACAGTCTGGTACCAGTCACCATAACAGGCGTGAGTTGGGGAAGAGTGAGCAGTTTGGGGCAGAGGTCAGGTCAGATGAAGTGAGAAAGAACATATATCACTAAGGTTCTGTCTTGCAACAGAGATGCATTGGCTGTTCAGATGTGTAGGAGGAGACTCAGCCTATGAGGAACGGTTAAATATCAGTGCTTGTGTGAATATGTCATTGTCTAATGCAGCTGTATTGATCCTCTGGGAAGAATAAACTTGGTTTCATAGTGTCCGTAGAGTGTTTACCCGGAAAAATTAGAACCTAACAGAAGGAACGAAGGAAAGAAACAAGGACGCACTGCTGAAATATTTGAACAGGGCCTTGTCCATACCTTGACTTGTTCACCCCAGTCACCTCCGGGTAGGACAGCTCAATGAGCTTCTTCTCTTTCTCATCCTGGAAGGAGATCTCATTCCAGTTGATGGCCACAATAAATTTGCTTTTGGGTAGAGGAGGTCCTGTGGATGTGTAAATAGCTTAGTAATAAAATCATCTTTGACAAAGACCATTTCTATTTTGCCTGATGTGAACCAGCTACTGTAAAAGGTTCATCGTGTGAAATGAAACCAGCCTCACCTGGTCCATTGTTGCAGACGTATTCCTGTTAGACTTACCGGACATTTGCGTAACCTCGTAGAACTTGGAGAAGTAAATGGGCCATTTCTGACGCGCGTAGTCAACCACGTCCCCCTTCACGCTGTCTGTGCTCCTTCTGCTGTTTATGTAAGGACCCTGGAAGAATGATTGTTTATTTGTTGGTACATTTTTGTCTGGCATCAACGTTATTCTACTCTACATAACTTATGGTTGATTGGGATAACATACACTAATTAAAATGTCATTGCAGGACATTTTTTATAAAATACAAATTGTCTGGCCATTACTTATTTTACCAGTGAGTAGCAGTTTACCTGTGTGTGTGCTGCGTTGACCAGCTGAATCAATTTTCCTTGTGACTTGGTCTCAATAAGTTCAGTGGTGATGCATTCCTCCACCACCTTCTTGGCATTCTCTCCACTAATGGCAGACCCAAACGTCACATAGTAGTACATTGCTGCGAGATGCACAAAGTCATCCTCCTGGATGACGAAAAATAAAACAAAACATCTGTTTAGGTCCAATTACAAAGAAAGACAGTCTTGTTTAGTTAATAGAATTTCCACTTCAGGCCTCCCTAGTGGGGCAGCGGTCTAAGGCACCGCATCGCAGTGCTTGAGGCATCACTACAGCTCCGGGTTCGATTCCAGGCTGTGTCACAGCCGGTCGTGACCAGGAGACCCATGAGGCGGTGCACAATTGGCCCAGCGTCGTCTGGAATATGGGATGGTTTGGCCGGCCAGGGATTTCTTTGACCCATTGCGCTCTAGCGACTACTTGTGGCGAGCCGGGCGCCTGCACGCTGACAACGGTCGCCAGCTTGACGGTGTTTCCTCCAACACATTGCTGCGGCTGGCTTCCCGGGATAAGCGAGCAGTGTGTCAAGAAGCAGTGCGGCTTGGCAGGGTTGTGTTTCGAGGACGCATGGCACTTGCCCTTCAACTCTCCCGAGTCGCAGCGATGGGACAAGACTGTAACTACCAATTGGATATCACGAAAAGGGGGTAAAACAATAAATAACCCACTTCAAACAGTCTTTATATATTTTTTTTTCAACAATAGAGCTCATTGTTTTTCTTTCATGACTTTTCACATAGAGTCCAGTGTGACAATGTGACTCCTAAGATCCACGTTTGGTTCATAGTCAATCTACCTCGAGAGAGAGAGAGACGTGGAGGCCACATTCACAATTACACCATTGCCGTATCTGTGATATGATATCCACATCATCTGGGTGGGTGGGCTCTTAGACGTGTGCACTGTCAAAAAACGTCTCACCTTCTCAGAATGGTACTCCCCAGACTTGAGGCCTCTGATGACCTGTCTGTAAATGAGATCTGTGCTGACGGCATCGAGCGAGGAATCGTGCCAGGGCGTGAACAGCTCCTTGCGGAAGTAGAGTCTCCAGGGGGCGTGCTGCTCCTCCTCGCCCTTCCGCCTCACTTCCTGCTCGCACTGCGAGATGGCGTCCATCACGTGCCTCCCGCCACTGCCCAGGGACCACACCTGGAAAAAGCACAGTGACAAGACTTTTTTTTTTTTTTTACCTTTATTTTACTAGGCAAGTCAGTTAAGAACAAATTCTTATTTTCAATGACGGCCTAGGAACAGTGGGTTCCTGTTCAGGGGCAGAACAACAGATTTGTACCTTGTCAGCTCGGGGATTCGAACTTGCAACCTTTCGGTTACTAGTCCAACGCTCTAACCACTAGGCTACCCTGCCGCCCCGGATGTTGTGTCTTACCTGGAGCTCTATGCCACAGGGCTAGTCAAAACATGTCACAGGGCTAGTCAAAACATGTCACAGGGCTAGTCAATGCAAGTTCTGAAAGCTAGCGAATATGCTAATAAATGGTAGTCAAATGGTGTCAAGACTAATTTCCAAATCCTTTTTAAATGTTCCTTCTTAATATTCAACTGACACAATAAATGTCTCAATTCAGAAGGCACGATGCCCAGAACCAGGATACCACAGTAATGTATTCCCTAGCCATGTGACGAAGAAGAGAACCTATTGACACTGCTGTATTCATTATGCCTCTTCTTCGTTAATGTGTACTTCTTTTAGTTGCATGGCTAGGTGTGCCCAAAACCCGTGGGGGTTTCCTCCCCTAAAAATAGTTTATAATCTATGCATAGTCACTTTAACTCTACCTACATGTACATATTACCTTGACTAACCGGTGCCCCCGCACATTGACTCTGTACCGGTACCCCCTGTATATAGCCTCGCTTGTTATATTACTGCTGCTGTTGAATTATTATTATTATTAACTTCTTAAAGCATTGTTGGTCAAGGGCTTTGTTAAGTAAGCATTCCACTGTAAGGTTGTATACGGGGCATGTGACAAATACAATTTGATTTGATTCGCACCTTCTCACAGAAGCCGATGTAGAGAGAGAATCCGTAGATGTCCTTGAGGTTGACTTTCTTGGCCAGAGCCTGGCACACCTCGGCGGAGGTACAGGCTGAGTCTACCGGCAGGCTGACACTAAGGCCGTCCATCAAGGCCACAGACACTTGCGTGGTCTTCTTGGTCTTGACGGCCTACACATGAGAAGATGGAGTCGTGGTAAGAAGTCGTCCTTGTAGCATGATGTACTACAACAGCACCCATAAATGCTCTGTATATATACTGTATATGTCTCCTTACCAATACAGTCACTGTCATAAGATTAAGACTAAGACTAAGATCGCCAATTGCACACAAGTCTGAACCCCCCTAAATAAAGGTATGTCGGCAGAGCAAAAAACAGAGAATGGATCTATTTTACAGGTCAGACATTAACACTGGTTAATGTAGCTGTAGTTCAGCAACTTTCTCCCAGATAACTCTGATGCTACCTCTCGTGGTAGAGTGTGGGTGGGTGCCGGTGTGTTTCTGTTTCTTTGTCGTCGGACCAAACCCGAGTCAAGAATAATACCGTCCATGACTTGTAATGCTGACACTGCTTGACAGCAGCAGTAGTCCACACACAGCAACATTGTCAAGAGAGGTAAGCTTCTTTGGCTACAGTGTTGGACTGACAATCGAAAGGACCCGGGATTTGAGTCCTGACAGGCCTAACCCCCATTCTGTTGCGTTGTGTCAGAAGGGGAGATGGCACCCAGATGAGTATCCATGTCTCGGATGTTGTGTCTTACCTGGAGCTCTATCCAACAGGGTGGTTCACCTCGCTCCCCATTGGCCACGATGCGACGCAGACGCTCAGCACAGTACGGACCGTAGCTACTTGGTCCTCTGCCCAGGAAGCTCTCCAGGTACTGTGGAATAGAATCAAACAGAATAGAATAGAACACAATATAATTACAGTGTATCTAATTGATTGACTGTGCATAAAATGATGATTATGCATAAAATGATTATGGTCATGCATAAAAACACAGCGCCTTAAGACATAGAGAATAGCCGTAAGTTAAAAACTTTAGACTGACCTGCATAAGGAGTTCTGTTGGGGGGAAGATACCCAAACAGACAGAGAGGAGGACCCAGCCTCTGAGAGAACTCTTCTGGTTCTTATTGTTCACCAGCTGTTTAATGATCTGACAATAGATCTCATCCCTACACGGACAAACAAGGACAGACAAGGCCTCAAGTAGTTTAGATGGATCCAGTTTAGAGGGATCCAGTTTAGAGGGATCCAGTTTAGAGGGATCCAGTTTAGAGGGATCCAATTCATTTGCATTGCAACTGTAATCTACTATCAGTTCGGAATTGAACAATCTTGGTATTAAAGCAAGTCACCTTTCTAGACATTGATAACTGGGACATTTCTGGGTGACATTGTTCACGTGTTATTTGGTTTGGTACCTTATATCTCTTCTGGATAGGGCGTATCCAACAATAATATGCAGTTTTTCAAGGTCGGATATTGGCCGATCCAAGGTGCGCCCCTCTCCAATCAGAATGTCTTTCTCCTCCGTCATAGTCTCTGACTGGAGGTGGTGAGAAGAGCCAATTATCCTATGTTGTTGCATCATGGATATTCCGCTGAATTTGAGTTCTTAGGACAAAATCATATTTATGTAACATACCTCCTCTATAATGGTCGAAGCTTTTCTATTCCCCGTTCCTTGTTTCTTTCTATTTTTCCTTAGTATTTTCTGATGGAATAATGGATATGACATCTATTATATTTAGACATCTGACAAACTGTTATAGTGTGTCAAACTCAGCAACAACAGTAACCTATTGGAAGCATGTAAAATGACAATCAGGGATGAATAAAGTCGTACTGAACGAAATTGAACTGAATTTGAGGTTGAGTCCTAATGTACAGTACCTGATCCAGGCCCACCAGGTTGCTGAGCCTCCTGTTCTGCCTCTGGCCCAGGTTATTCTGGTTGGGAGTGAGGGCGGCGGGCTCCTGGTTGATCAGTTTTGGCTCAGCTATGTCCCCCATGAACCTCAGGATGATCCACCACACTGTCAGACAGGCCTGGAGAGGAGAGGAGCAGAGGAGAAAGTGGGGAAGGGAAGAAAAAAAGAAAGGGAGAAAAAAAGAAAGGGAGAAAAAAAGAAAGGAAGAAAAAAGAAAGGGAGAAAAAAAGAAAGGGAGAAAAAAAGAAAGGGAGAAAAAAAGAAAGGAAGAAAAAAAGAAAGGGAGAAAAAAAGGGGTGAGGAACAAAAATAAAATACAAAAAATAGGAAGGAAAGCAGAGGAAAGGGAATAAGGAGAGGAGTAAGTAGGGTACACAAAGAGAAAAGAGGAGAGGAAAATATGTCATTGAGGAAGAAAAATGTCATACTTGCTTTGGATTCCTCTGACATTAGCACACTGAAGCCTGATATTGAGTACTCACCAGTGCGTCTCCCTCGTCCTCGTGGTGGAGCAGGGGCTGTCGCAGCCTCTGCTTGATGTGACTGTGGGTAGCAGAGCCCTGGAAGTACAGAGCACTGAACTTGGTGAAGGAGAACTCCTCATTCTCATCATCGTAGTCCACCACTGGTTGCTCCTCTGGTACTGCGATTGGTACGGGTTCTGGAGCTGGTACAGTCCGAGCTAGTGCTGGTACTGGTACTTGTATTACTACTGGAGCTGGTCTTTCCTCTCGAGCTGGACTCTCCTCTCGGCTCTCCTCAATCACCTCTGGGACGGTCAGCGTTCTCTCCAAGTCCTGAGGACGGGTAGGGAGAGTGCAGTTGGATACTCAGTTCATTTTTTTGCTTTTCTTTAAGTGGTAGGGAATAGTAAAATAGTATAATGCTTCTTCAATGAGAAGAAACGATTCGGTCATTCTATTAGCAGTGTTAATCATTGAGCAAGAAGCCTTTGTTGATATACTGTGGAGATCCACCATTGGTTGTGAGCCTAACCTCAAAGCCCTCGGGAGCTGGTCCCTCCCGTCCTCCTACTGCCACTGTGTTGGGCAAGAAGCCAAACATAGTTTCCACCATTTCCTGCTCACTGACTGGCTCCGGCTTGGCAGCAGCCTCTTGTGATTGGCTGAGGATGTCCTCTAGCCTCTGCTGGAGCTCCGCGGCTGACCGCTCCCTCGACATCCGCTCCTGGGCAGATAGGAAGACCTAACACACACAAACACACATAAATATTGAACTCACACAATTGCACACACAGGTGCACAAACCCACTTTTCTCAAATGACAGCACTTACATCTGTCTTCATCTTGTTGGTGGTCTTCCTAGCCAGCATGCCTCTGGTGTGGGCCTGCAGGACTGTCACAGCTTCTCTCTTGCTCTTATAACACTTCCTGGCTAGGTACCCGCGCACCTGGGACTGCATTGTGACGGCCGCCGCCAGCTCCTTCAGGTAACGCCCTCGGGCCAGACGGCCACGGATCGTAGACTGTAGACGCTCAAAGCCAAGCTGGAGCTGATTGAACGAGACAGAGAGGAGTAGAAATGATTCCAGAAGCAGCAGGTACATGTGATCTAGTCTATAAAAAAAAGTAAATATGAGCAAATCTCCATCAGCACAATACTGTGCACTCCTAAGCTACGGCAATGAATCAATATCATCTCCGTTTGTCTTCAGAAGTGTATCTGAGTTGACTCCTTACCGTGCTCATGCTGATGTGATATTAGTAGACCTTGACTGCCAGTGACTTACTTTTCTGTATTCCTTTTTCTCTCTATAACCTCTCCACCGCTTCTGTATAACCACGGCAGCTCTCCTTTTCTTCACAAAGCTCTTCCTACAAGAGGAATACATTTAAACCAAACTGGAATATTTACTGACTGTTAACACCTACTGTATTACAATAGGAACAACTGAAGTAACTCTGGGGTAAAGCTTTAGATTGGGGTGTTAGAGCAGAACAGATAACGCCGTCCCACGACATCCCAAACCTGTGTCAGGTTTATGACACGTCGCCCGTCATTCTCTATCCTGGGTTCTGCCCAAGCGGTGTGTCTCAGTGTTCATCCCTTACCTGTCTCTTTGGCCAAGCATGACCCTCTGGATGATGAGGGCTTTCCTATTGAGCTCTCGCTCTCGCTCCCGCTCTAGTAGGGAGTCATGGGCATCCTGAGTGGGATGAAAGTGAGAAACCGGTTATAGAGGGTGAATATGACCTTTTTGGGTGAGGGTTTACCGACATCATTCCAGCATCTTTGAATTGCTTCTCGTGACTGACATTTGTGGATGCCATCACTACTGTTACAACATGCCAATGTTTGTGGTTGTCTAGTGTGGTAGATATAACTGTACCTTTAGAAAAATCTTAGTCGTGCCGATCTTCCAGCCATCCTGCCCTGTGATCACGGCCTTGCAGACGGCATTGCAGCAGGCTACGGCTGACTCCTGAGTTAGGACAAGGAGGAGGATATTGGGAACCGTAACCACCCCACTGAAAGCAATTGTAACCGTGGAGCTTTTTGTGCTAACAAATATCATCATCATTGTTGTCATCTTCATCATCATCATCATCATATTCAAAATAATGAAGGTGTATGTCTCACAGTTTTGGGGTCACAAACGGTTGTATTCAGAAGAACTCTGTACCGCTGCAGAAACTGCTTGAACGTGTGACGGATCGGAAATCCCAGTTTCCGGATTTTGATGGTATCAATCATTCCAGAATACCGCAGCTGACGTATGCACAGGTTTCTGTCAAAAACCTGAAGACAGAGACATTCCTAAGCTTGACTAGTAGAGTGGAGTGCACTGTAGTATGGACAAATTGGACTTTCGTGGAATTGTCCCATTTTCATTCTGTATAACGGCCTATATTGTTTCTGTTTTGTGTGAGTTTGACCTCTACCGATTGTGACATTGCACCGTTAAAACAATGAATCATGTCTTCCTGTATCTGGCCCAGTGCTACAAAACAATTAATCATCTCTTCCTGTATCTGGCCCAGTGCTACAAAACAATGAATCATGTCTTCTTGTATCTGGCCCAGTGCTACAAAACAATGAATCATGTCTTCCTGTATCTGTCCCAGTGTTACAAAACAATGAATCATGTCTTCATGTATCTGGCCCAGTGCTACAAAATGGCTGCCTTATTTACCATGGACTTCTTATCGTCGTTGGGTTTGAAGCAGCGGATGAAATGGGGTTGGCATTTGGACAGGGCATTCATGAGGGAGTCCAGGGACTGGCGGAACTGACCGCTCAGCGTGGACACCTGCCTCCTGCCGTCCGTCTGGGCCACCTGCGGGGAGAAAAATCACAATATCAACTGCATGGATTTTTGGACCGTTGTCAGTGACTATCTCTGCAGGAAAGCTATGTGAAGAAACTGGTGGATATAGCTAAATGGGAGTTGGCGTGAGAGTCAGAATCGTAATAGTAACAACAGCTACAAACCCGTAGAGAGCTCTTCGGTGTCATAACGATCCTGTTGTTGCTTGCAAGGTTCTTCACCACATTTGCAGAGAGCTCCTTCTCAAAGAGCTGTTGCAGCAGCGTGTTGGTGGATGCTTCAATCAACTTGAGGATGCCTGAGTTAAGAGCATCTCTGTTCTTCTCCAGGAATCCTGGAGGAAAAGCAGACAGGATCAAATGGTGCCACCCCCCTCCCAAAAAAACGTGACAATATCCAATTGATCACACTCCTATGTTTGAGCGAATCAACTAAATGTTGTATAGGCGTGATCCCTTTTTTTCTGTTTACCGTTTGAGTCGTAGTGAACAACCCCAGCAAAATGGCGGATCCCAAACTCCATGTCGTGGGTGTTCTTGGACGGAATGTACTTGTTGCACTTCGCATGAGCCCTGTTCATCTTGTTCAGCATGGTGACATCTGTGCCCTGGAAGAAACATTCAAGGTTGTCACAAACCTCGCCAATTCGAACTGCCACCGGAACATGGTTGACTAGAGGAACGTGAGATTGTTCACCTTGGGAAAGTGGCTCTCCTCGTCGATCAGGGCCAACACGTTGAGGGGCTTCACAGCGAGGAGATCAAGGGTGTCCGTGTTGTCGCTAAAGGTGATGTTCTTCCAAACAATGTCCTCCTTAGTGTACTCCTCCTGCTCCAGCTTGAACACATGGCGCACAAAAAACTGCTGCAGCTGCTCATTGGCAAAGTTGATGCATAGCTGTTCAAAGCTGCGAAAAAGCATGGGGGAAAGGTTTGTGTTATTGACTGGTTGGTTATATGCCATCAGGGAGAGAGGATGAAGGACATACAAGGAGCATATTGCCCCACACAAACGACAAGGGGAATTAGTATTTGACATTGGCTGGCATACCTGTTTGAGTCGAAGTTCTCAAAACCAAAGATGTCCAGCAATCCGATGGAGTTACGGACATATTTGGGACCGTTGGTGGGAGTCTTATGGATGGCACTGTTGATTCTCCCAACGATCCAGATGAAGAGTTTGCCATATATCGCCTGACGAAATCATGACACAAACGACACACATTCTGTACACTTGAGTAGAATATGGGCCAAATCCTAACTTGAAATGTGCATGTTTAACTCAACAATCAAATAAATCATGTATTGATGTCAATGGAAGACTTGAGTTAAGTCCATTCGCCCACAGATCTCAAGTTAGGATTCGGGCCTATGTGCCTTTGTGAATATTTATGTTTATGCCTCCTCTCTTGTTACAGCCTATTGTCTATCTTGCCTTGGTAACTTCAAACAGGAGCGGCCTCATTACCTTGACGAAGGCGTCCCTGGAGTCGGCTGCCTGTTCAGAGTTGAGGGGTTTGGACACTCGCTCTCTGTTGGTCATGAAGGAGCGGTAGGTCAGGCTCACAGCCAGAGCCGCAGGCTGCACCTGTAGGAACCAGACAAAGACTATGTATATAGTAGGCCGTCATTGTAAATAAGAATTTGTTCTTAACTGACTTCCCTAGTTAAATAAAGCTACTGTAAATAAACTACTGTATATTTAAGCAATAAGGCACGAGGGGGTATGGTACATGGTCAATATACCATGGCTAAGGGCTGTTCTTATGCATGACGCAACGTGGAGTGTTAGGACACAGCCCTTAGCCGTGGTATATTGGCCATATGTCACAAACCCCCGAGGTGCCTTATTGCTATTATAAACTGGTTACCAATGTAATTAGAGCAGTAAAAATACACGTTTTGTCAAACCCATGGTATATGGTCTGATATACCACGGCTTTCAGCCAATCAGCATTCAGGGCTCGAACTTCCCAGTTTAAGTTATTACAGAACATACCAGCAAAGAATGAAAATGCCAATAAACATACATACCTCCAGCAATTTGGCAGCAAAGGTGAAGTGATCCGACAAACTGACATCAGAGCTCTCCATGTTATTCAAGATGGTGGCTGCAAGGCAAATAACAAAAGAAAACTTGGTCAATCACAGCTTTCATGTAGAAAAGAAATCTACAACATAAACATTTCAGTTGTTCAACTGACTAGGTATCCATCCCCCTTTCCTTTCAACATTCAAGTATTTCAGGGTCTCAATACATTTGGCCATTGGGGTTGGGGGGTGACAAGGCGCAGGTCATGTTCCCTAAGAACTCCGGTCATAGATCATATACTCAGACAGTAACCGAGTCATACACCCAGAGAGGACCCCACCTTCGAAGCTGACATTGCCCAGGTGGAGGAGTGCAGCAAGCAGCTTGAGGATCTCCCAGCAGTGGGTCTCAGTGAAAGCGAGGATCTTCAGGGCCGTGCGGATACGGGTGTAGTCCTTAGCATCGTCACGTCCATCGCAGACAATGCAGTCACCCTATAGAACACAGGGTCAGAGGTTATACTGTCGGTTGTAGCTATTGCCCCATCTCTCCACTTAATTACAGCTACTATCGACAAGGGCTGTGGCGGTAATTACCGTCAATTAACATAAACACATTTAGCGTCTCCTGGCTTCCACACGAGCCACTGATGTGGACCTTTGGAACATCTACATTTTAAAGAGTCTAATAAATCCATGTAGCCTACACCTTCACAATAAATCAATTATTCATTTTAGACAGGTCTAAAGAAACATGATATGAAGAAAATGTAGTCTATTTCAGAAGAACAGAATAGCATCCTCTGAGTTGTCCTTATGTTAGGCCTTGATCTGGCTATGCCATATGGCTGTGGGCTACACTAGATCATTTAGCAGTCAAGATTTGCTTAGAATTCCGTGGCATTATTTTATATTATTTGATAGTATGAAGAATACAATGGAACAAAGCTGAATAAAATAGAAAGGATACTTTCTCCAAACCATTTGAGGAAGTGCACACATGCACTCTGTGTTGAGCGGTTAACAAAGAAATGGGTACTCCTATATGCTTACTTTAGAGTTATTAATGTAACTTTAGTTGTTCTACAAACATTGGGCTATATGTTTTGATTAATAATACATTGTAAGGCTGCATGATGCGACTCTAATGATGATTAGAAAAAAGTTGCTTGAAAAGGCATGAGCTCTGCTTTGTTATTTTGGGGCGCAGGCTGTACACACGTTGTCAGTCTCACATTCAAAACTTGAGAAGCACTTCTTCACATGATAAGTGCAGCAATGTACACACGGCCGTAGGTTATAGGTGCGAATGTTCCATCAGCTGGAAAACACCATTATCAAATGTGACCACAAATGCAATTATGCATGTAATGCTTATATTATAAAGTTGCATTTTTATGGTAAAAATGATCTTCCCCAAACTTGAAACTCACACGCTGCTTATGAATGACAGTTAGGCTCTACACGCCTTGTAAAAGCAGATGAATGTGCTTAATTTTGTTAAGTTATTTGACCACTTTAGTTGTGATACAAACCTTATCAAAACGTATAGGTCTACCGGCTAGGCTACATGATTCGAAAATGGTTTTTTTTAAAGTAATTGTTTCTTGCCTTAAGCTGGGCATCATTCACAAGTGATAATATATCATTCACAAGTGATAGGCTAATATTGTCCCCAATCAGACTAATCTTGATCTAATCTTGTCTTTACATGTACTAAATAATATATGTGTGAAATTTGTTTTGATTTAGAATAGACCATTATCATGCACCTGTCTCGAAACAGGGGCAGGGGAAAAAATACATGTCATCTCTGCACTTAAATAGCGAATGGAGGACGCTTTTCATGTGGTTCATTTTCACGGTAGACCATACTCCTGTTGTAAAGAGAAGCAATGTGCTTAATATTAGGAATGTTGAGAAATAAATATAGTAGGCCTAGCCTATAGAAAACTGATGGGATCCTCCTCTTTTTAATAGAGGCCATCACTCTGTTTTCTCACGCAGTTGCATAGCCTATAGAAATGTTGCGCAACAGGAGCTCATGGGCTCTCATGAAGTGTTTGATTAGATTTTCGATTACATTTGAATTGATGCCAGAGTGATTCGAGGGACAATAGAGTGCCGAGTACGAGGCAGTTGGCAAGTTTGGTAGGCTACTAATGACCAGCAGCAGCATCAGAGCTTGGAGAAGCCTAATTACTGTGACTAAATGGTCATGTGGAATTTGACTGCCTTCATGACTGCAAGTGTGACTGCAAGTGTGGCGGTAATACGGTCACCACAACAGCCCTACTATCGACCCGTCTCTCTCTTCAAATGGTGATCCTAAAGCAAATCATAAATCATACAGGAGTTTGTTTTTCCAGCTCTGGGGCAGTTTCCTAGGAGCATTGTAAAGAGGACGTCAGTAAAGAGGACGTCAGTAAAACTTAGTTGTACTCAGTAAAAATGTCGTTAATGAGGAAGACATAAGTGGTAAAACCTGTTAGGGATGATGTTTTAGTAGTGCGTTGCTATTACCCTCTTGAGGTAGCTGAATTCGGCGGCATTTCCCAGACACAGTGTTTTCTTCTGTTCTGCCGTCATCCCCGCTAACATGCAGTAGAATATGTGGTAGTTCCGCTCCTCCATGGCCTAGGGTTAATTAGTTCAAAGGAACAGTAGTGTTACAACTAACTGTAAGTCGCTCTGGATAAGAGTGTCTGCTTAAATGACTCAAATGTAAACGAGTATGAGAGACAACATCTCTTGCCTGGTGACTGAACAATCTAGCAATGGATTTGGCCCTCTTCCAAGTACGAACAAAGCATGTCAATGAGACTTAAATTAGATAAACCTGTTGTTTATGAGAGATAGTTTTGAAGGCAATTCACTTTGAGGCTATGAGATTTCTACATTTCATTCAAATATAAGGACAACAGCAAAATATCCTGGTTCACCAATTGTTCTGATATTACAGCCAGCGCTTCCACACCTGATGGCAGACACGAGACTTCTCCAGTAAGTACTGTTCCATGCGAGCCCCTTCGATGGCGCCATCTTTGTTGAAGAAGATTTCCACGTATTTCCCAAAGCGGCTGGAGTTATCGTTGCGAATTGTTTTGGCATTCCCAAATGCTGGGGGAACACAGAAATGGGAAATGGTTCATGGGTAGCAACTGTTGTGATAATGTGGGAGAGAGATATTTTAATAGAAAAGAAATCCTACCTTCCAGTATAGGGTTAGCCTCCAGTATCTGCTGCTCTATCCAGGAGTGCTGTCCACTTACTGCAGCAAGGAACTGAAGGACCAGCTTGGTGCTCTCTGTCTTCCCTGCACCTGACTCTCCACTAACAGGAAGAAAGAGATAGTGTGTCATATTCTGGGATTTCAGTTTAATTCCAGTGTAAATGTCAATATAAAAAGTATAACTGAACCACTCCAAAGAGCATCTTCCACAACATTGGAATGTGACGCTTCTGCCTTGGTTTCCTTTTGTCCAACCGAATGACTTGGGTGTCAAAAGCGGAACGTTGCCCATCTGGGATGGATGTACTTTTGGCCTCACCTAATGATGCAGCACTGGTCTCGGTTGTGGCGGCGCATGTTGAAGTAGCAGGTATCTGCGATGGCAAAGACGTGCGGGGGCAGCTCACCCAGCCTACGCCCGTGGTACAGCCTCACTTGGTCGGCTGTGTAGAGAGGAAGCTCTTGGTAGGGGTTGACTGCCACCAGCACAGAGCCTGTGTAGGTCTGGACACAGCACAATAACAGCGATTTAGGCTTGTGCCAACCACATTTGTTTTGGAGCACCCTGTAACAGCGGCTAATGTTATAACACTAGTTAATGTAATAACTTTTCTATTTGTAATACTTTTTTTTTTATTATGTAGTAAAACCTGTTAATGTAATAACTTGCTGGGTAACGTAATAAAATGTTGATTGGTTAACGTAATAACTTTACGAGCTAAATGTAACGTTATTACATTAACCGGTGGTTATTACATTAACTGGTGAGTAACTACTTTTTTGATGAGTAGTGTAATAACTTCAACCAGTCATGTAATAGTTTTTATGTAGTATTTCCCTCAATTTGATGCACATGCCACCACCTACAGGCAATTACAACACAAACAAACTCATGCACATCATACATGAATGCTCATACATAGAGACACTCACAAGCACACATTGAAATGTACACCCTTACATAAAAACCACATGATTTCATACAACATTTCACGTGAAACCATGTGAAAAATAGTGTTTTTGGAACACTTCACATGTGATCATGTTTTCACAGTATGCTACAATCCGCAAAAATACTACATGAATTACTATAGTATATACTACAGTTTTATTTTACTACAGTATTATACTATAGGTAACTGTTAATACTACAGTATACTACAATATTCAAGTAGTGTTTTTGCTGTCAGTGAATACAATAATATTCATACCGTAATGCACTATAGTATTTTTTTCGTGTGGGTGTAGTACATCATAATCCATTAGGGGACTCACATAGATGATGCCCTGCCTGTGTCGGACCAGCAGGTTCCTGAGGAGCCCGGCCTCGTTGAGGTCCCCCAGGCGGATCATGTCGTCCACCCCCTCCACTGAGGTGGGGTGCATCACTCTGATGGAGCCCTCCTCCTTCTGGGTGAGCTTGTGTTCCTGGAATGACATAGGACATTTCAGGAAGTTATGTGGCGGTGTGATGTGAACCTTTGCACAAATCTTCCATTGACATCAATGTAGGATTTGTTTCGAAATCTTTGGTTACATATAAACGTAACTTTTTTGAGGTCTGAAGGTCTGAAAACTTAAGGATTTGGTTCTATACCACCCATTTAAGTCTGGGGGTTTGGCATTATATTGTTGCATTTGCCCAGCGTCGTCTAGGGTAGGCCGTCATTGTAAATAAGAATTGTGTTCTTAACTGACTTGCCTAGTTAAATAAAGGTTACATGCATTTACATTTGGGACCAACAGTATATTCAAATACAGAAGACACACAATTCAATACAACACATGTAATAAAGAAATGCCATGGTCACCTTTCCTTCATCATCCACCAGTAGCTGGTGTCCAGTATCGGTCAATTTGACCCGGGCTCCGATGGGCACCCCGATACCAGGGTCCACCCATACCCACTCACCCTGAAAGCAAGGAGCACAGTGGGTCACGGTCAAGGTCATACATCGAAAGAATGCCGCTTTTACTCTTCATTTAATTCAATTGACGAAAGTAGTGCGCTTGTAATTCCACCAAAACTGGTGAAAGTAAAGATAAATAAAAGAGCCTTTCGTGAACTAATGCGAGAACTTGACTTCGTTCACCTCTTACTAGCTCTGACTGCTGATAGCTACTTTACTGAGGGGAAATGTACTTACTATGACTGAGATAGGTGGTTGTCCCATCTAGCCATTGTATCTTAAGATGAATGAACTAACTGTAAGTCGCACTGGGTAAGAGTGTCTGCTAAATTACTCAAATGTAAAACGAGTATGAGAGCCAATAAATCATTTGTGGAGCATCAAGATTTCAAGTGTGCTAAAGATCACTGTTTGTGCTGTCTCGCCAACTCCTATTGGCCATAGGAGTTGGTTATATGTACAGCGCAAACAAATATGGGAAAAGACTAAGGATTTCCCATTTAAAGCCATTTCCAGAAATGAATGGCAATGGCATTGACTCCAAACCCTAGATGATCACATCCAGACACAATGGCATTGACTCCAAACCCTAGATGATCACATCCAGACACAATGGCATTGACTCCAAACCCTAGATGATCACATCCAGACACAATGGTATTGACTCCAAACCCTAGATGATCACATCCAGACACAATGGCATTGACTCCAAACCCTAGATGATCACATCCAGACACAATGGCATTGACTCCAAACCCTAGATGATCACATCCAGACACAATGGCATTGACTCCAAACCCTAGATGATCACATCCAGACACAATGGCATTGACTCCAAACCCTAGATGATCACATCCAGACACAATGGCATTGACTCCAAACCCTAGATGATCACATCCAGACACAATGGCATTGACTCCAAACCCTAGATGATCACATCCAGACACAATGGCATTGACTCCAAACCCTAGATGATCACATCCAGACACAATGGCATTGACTCCAAACCCTAGATGATCACATCCAGACACAATGGCATTGACTCCAAACCCTAGATGATCACATCCAGACACAATGGCATTGACTCCAAACCCTAGATGATCACATCCAGACACAATGGCATTGACTCCAAACCCTAGATGATCACATCCAGACACAATGGCATTGACTCCAAACCCTAGATGATCACATCCAGACACAATTGGAGATTCTCCATAGAATGACTAGGCAATGGAAGTGTTGATTACATTACATTTCAAAAACCTTTTAGAATCAAAGGATGGCATTCGGGTTACATTGATCAAATAGTCAACAAAGATTATGTGGAGGATCTTACCTTTCTCAACATCACCATAATTACAACCCTCCTTTTCCCTAAATTCAAGAAACAAGAAAGACAAAAGTCATGCATTTTCTACAACATATCTGTCGACGACATAAGTCTGGACATAGTGTGATCTCAGTGTGTCTTCTCAATGTTGTATGAAAGATTTCGCTGTCACTCCATTTTTAAGATCCAATGGTGATTATATGGTGACAATGGTGCACAATGACTACAATCATCCATACAAACAACATACTATACATGGCAAACAATACAGAACTTAAGTCAATAATTCTGCTACCTTTCTCTATAAATAAGCATGACTGAAATGACTGCACATCGTTACTCTACAACATTCAGCCTAACGATTCTATAAGGGTGACTGAAATGACTGCACATCGTTACCACCACACACAAAAAAAACACTTACTTATAGCAACTCAAGTGATGGTCCTCATTGAAATCCCAGTCCTTTAGTAAGTTCTGTGCAGTTGTTGTGGAGCTCAAATGATTGTTAGCTGACGTTCACTCCAACCCACCTGGATACCACAAGGAACAAGGAAGTGGGTGGCACCCTTGACACATATCCTTTATGGCACTTTGACTTTGATCTGTCATGCTGCAGACTCACAGCTCAAGAAGACCGGAGCAAAGTCACCTCCTACCCACTCATTCTCCTAATGCGTTTGGCTCAATTCGCCCTTCAATTCTGGGCCTGCTTCCAACCATTAACAGTGGAAACACCATAATAATATATTTAAAAAGCTACAACTTCAACTACAGAACATGTTAGATAGAGTTTGTGAGTTAGGGCCACTTATGGGAGTGCCCTTTGGACCGATGGGTTGAAGTCAGATGACACTGGTCTCAGTATTACAACACGAATGACGCAGTAAATCACTGAGATAGTTAGCCATCTAATACAGTACTAGGAGGGAGACCGGTCCCCACACCTGCCTGTGTCACTCTGATAACGATTAGTTGAGGAATTCCCTCTAATAAGACTTGTGCGTCACCACACACACACGGACAGTCATTGGCTGTACAACAATAAGACATTTATTTCCTACAATAAGCGCTGTGTCCCGTTCAAAGAGCACATCTCACTGAGCAACGGCAAACTACTCCAGACTGACATCTAAACTCTGTGGTGCCCTCAATCTGTGGTACCCTTTGTCCATGATTGTAAAATAGTCATTGTTTCTTCACTGAACACAAATGATATGAAACAAGTGGGGTCCAGATTGAGGGCAGATTTCCTTGTGGAATTAGAAAACAAAACAGGTGATATACACCTGATGAGGCGCCACACGAGTCATATTACATAGAAATGAGTCAAGTTTATGTAACCAGTTCTGATAAGGACATCATAAAGGTATGTCAATTTCCTGGATTGCTTATTGGAAGGAAATTAAATTAGGAAACGAAATGAACAACTCCCTGTGCCTCTAGTCACTGCCCTGACCTTAATCAGCTTTGTATGTCACGTTCTGACCTTTATTCCTTTGTTTTGTCTTTATTTAGTATGGTCAGGGCATGAGTTGGGGTGGGCAGTCTATGTTAGTTTTTATATATATGCTATGTCTGTGTTTGGCCTGATATGGTTCTCAATCAGAGGCAGCTGTCAATCCTTGTCCCTGATTGAGAACCATATTTAGGTAGCCTGTTTTCCTTCGTGTTCTGTGGGTGGTTATTTTCAGCCTTTGTGTGTCTGCACCAGACAGAACTGTTTCGGTTGTCACTTTGTTGTTTTGTATTTGTGAAGTGTTCAGTTTTGTATTAAAAAGATGAACACTAACCACGCTGCGATTTGGTCCTCTCCTTCTTCCACCTCTGAAGAAGGGTCAGGGTAAGCTAATGTGTTTACTGTAAGTAAACTATGATATCAGCTGTTTTTCTTTTTACCGCTGAAATCCTGATACACAAATTGATGCAGTGTTTTCACCTATGTAAGTATACAGTTGCGGTCTAATATGGCACAATCGCACATTTCTTAAATAATTCCCATTTTTTTGTCAAATAAGTTGAAATTGGCCTCCCAGGTGGCGCAGTGGTCTAGGGTACTGCATCGCAGCGCTAGCTGTGCATCGCAGCGCTAGCTGTGCCACCAGAGACTCTGGGTTCGCGCCCAGGCTCTGTCGCAGCCGGTCGCGACTGGGAGGTCCATGAGGCGACGCACAATTGGCCTAGCGTAGTCCGGGTTAGGGAGGGTTTGGTCGGTAGGGATATCCTTGTCTCATCGCGCACCAGCGACTTCTGTGGCGGGCCGGACTGGGAGGTCCGTGAGGCGACGCACAATTGGCCTAGCGTAGTCCGGGTTAGGGAGGGTTTGGTCGGTAGGGATATCCTTGTCTCATCGCGCACCAGCGACTCCTGTGGTGGGCCGGACGCATGCTAACCAAGGTCGCCAGGTGCACGGTGTTTTCTCTGACACATTGGTGCGGCTGGCTTCAGGCTTGGATGCGTGCGCTGTGTTAAGAAGCAGTGCGGCTTGGTTGGGTTGTGTTTCGGAGGACGCATGACTTTCGACCTTCGTCTCTCCCGAGCCCGTACGGGAGTTGTAGCGATGAGACAAGATAGTAACTAATAATAATTGGATACTACGAAATTTGGGAGAAAATGGGGGATAAAATAAAAAATATATAATAATAATAAAATAAATACTTTGAAATTGAAGAAATTTGTCAGCGATGAGTCCAGATTTGAATCCCATCAAAAACGATGGAGAGGTCTGAAAAGATATGGAGCAGTTTGCCACTAAAGAGTGGGCCAGATTGTCGGTAAAGAAAGATGGAGAAAGCTCTTTGGCTACAGTAAATGTTTGTAGGCAGTTATCTTAGCCAAAGGCTGTGCAACCAAGCACTAGCTCCTCGGTGCCAATCATTTTGTCAATGCCATTTGTTTTCACTTTCTAAATTAAAAAAGCTGAGTGTTGTGGCTGGAGAAATGTAACCACTCTCAAATTCATGAACAGAGTTATGGATGCAAGAACTGATAACCAATGATATCAAAATTATAGTTTTAACCATGTTTGGAGATACAGTGTACGATGGTCGAACTGAGCATTTGGAAGTTATATTCTTCAAGAATCAATGGGTACATATTATTCATGTATCGGTCCAAAAATGGATGACTGCTGATTGCCCCTTTAAGTCAACCCCCCCACAACAACAAAAAATATGCTCGGAAATGTTCCAAATCCAATAACAAGGTATGAAGACCACCCCCTAAATTCTCATATTTCAACTTATTTGAGAAGAAATTGTGAAAACTGCAAGACGCCAATATATTAAGCCGCAACGTTAAGATCGAGTCCACTTTCATTATGGCCATGGGTTCATCCAGTGCACTGTTGCCATTGACCTTCACCTTGATATACAGTCAGTGGCTACAATCCAAATCATCTTATCAGGCTCATATTGTGCTTATCTCCAGGGAGGATTCTCCAGTTTATATAGTCATCTTTGCATGGAGTTTCTAGGAGCGGTACACAGTGGATATGGTCAGTAAATGAGTGCGTGTGAGCAATGGGGCGGAGGAAAGATACAGATAGGCCTGGGTGTATACATGGGAGTTGCTACATACAATCTTTCATTTATTAACTTAAAATTGATAGTCTCCTCCTCCATGATGTCATGGAACCCTGTCGGTTCATGATTTATGAGGGTGAAACCTTGACAATGTTCCAGATTTAAAAAAATATCCCTCACATCATGTCAGAGTCAAATATAAAGCTCTCAGAGTCATGTAAGTTCTGTACAACATATTTCTATCTCCTAAAAAGCCCTGTTGTCTACAAAACGCCTGATAAAACAGATTCGGCAATCTGCCATCTTGATAAATTGTTTACACAATTCAGTATCGTTTTACTGAGCTGTGTATCCATAGGGTAATACATCCTTTCTAGAGATTTCTACGGTTATGTCATATTAACCCTTGTGTAGTCTTAACATTCTGTATACTCCCCTTGTCCTAAGGGTCTAAAATGACCCGCCTTCACTCAACTCCTAAAATAAAGCAGCTTAATTGAATTTTAAACCCCAAATCTATTTTGCATGAAGAAACAACCTGTCATTCATCACAAACTTTGTGAATATCTGGGTTTTCCCTCTCCACAATTCAGAAAGACATTTAATCAGTGGACACCACATCTTTTTATTACAACACACCTGGCATAATTGTTTTCTTTACTAAAGTAGGGGTTAATTATTATTATTATTGCTAAAGGTACTGCATAGGTGTAAACATACACTTTTTTAGCAAGATATAACACTTGTATAGCCTAAGAAAGTAGCAGAAATGCGCAGAAAATAGTTTTGAATGCATTTTATTGAAGGGAAACAATAATAGTATTGAACCTTTTTGGCATCATAGTGATATATTCTTATATACTGTACAATTCAACTACAAAATTACTAGTCTTTCCCATTTTTTTTTAACCATTGCCCCCACCCACACGGTGTATAAACAACACCAATAAATAACTAAATGAGATACAATTTTTTTTTTTGAAAAACATAAATCAATCAACTCTAATTAGCACATGTAGGACAGTATGCATGTGTGTGTGCATGGACTTTGCAGATGCATTTCTCACACAGCACATAGAATTTGCTTTACAGTCCTTCTTTGGGGAGCAGAATTGGCATCTCCTCCTCTTGCCTGCCCCAGCTGCAGCCTCAGGTGGATCAGGACAAGATTCAGCCCCCTGAACAGCTTTCACAAGCGCTGCAGAGGCTGCTGTGCGGGGGAGGCGCTCCCTTCTTTGAATGTGTGGGGTCACAAGTGCCTTTCCCAGCTGCTCCAGGAACACCCTCCTCTTGTTCCGCTTATCAGGCATCCAGGTAGGGTTGATCTTGTTTCATATCACAAAGGTATTGTATGAGGACACGGGCAGTCATCCTCCTGCAGCTGTAAGTTCCAATCACCTTGTCCAGGTTGTCCACGCCTCCTTTGTTGTGGTTGTCGTCCAGGATTATGGCTGGCCTCCTGTCCTCACGATCACTGATCTCAGCCGTTTTGTGCAGTGTGCTCAGGAGGACCACATTCTTGTTCATCTTTGGAGGTAAGAAACTAGAGTGGTGGTGAAGGCAAACTTTGATGAGAAGGCCCCTCTCCCTCTTGCGAAGAGGGCAGGGGGGAACCAGTTGCTCATCCACTGTTACTTCAGGCCCAGGGTTGTAGAGGTATGGCAGACGCTCCACCCACTTCTCCCAAACCTCTCTTATGGCCGCCAGTTTGTCTCTCACACGTCTTGCAGGTCTTAACTCACGGTGATCAAATCGCAGCATTCTTGAGAAAGTGTGAAAGACTTTCAGTGGTATCCTGGCACGGAAAATGACTTCCACTCTCTGCATCCCAGAGACTACATGTAGCCTCGCCTCGGGACCTATACACACCCGCTAAGATTAGCAGCCCTATGTAGGCACGCAGGTCAATCTCATCCATTCTTTTCCAGTTGTCTCCATATTTACGGATACCCTCCAAATTTGGCATCTCCAGGATGATTTTTTTCGATGGCTGGTGTGATGAACATGTAGAATGTTGAGGCGATGTCCTGGGCAACTGCATGTCTTGTGGGCCATGGGGTCGTCCTTATGACATTTTGTGCTGCCATCCTGCCCTGGTTGTCATATGGTGACAAGGACCATGCTATTTCGCTGTTCTTTGACAAAAATGCCTCTGAGCTTGACGGATTTCTTCTTCATCTGAAGATGCATCGTGCTCTGGGTTGTAATTCTTCCCCACCTTCTTCAGATACCACCTCTTCTAAATCATTGTTCTCTTGTTCCTCCTGGATATCTGAAAAAAATCACATTTACGACCTGTTGGGCACTGAAACGTGCAGTCATGGTTTCAGCAAAGAGAGAACTGGCGGTACTGTCATCTGCAGTACCTTTATAGCCTCTGACTGCATTCCCCATTACTAAACAATGCTTTCAAGAAATGTTTATTTTGTCAAAGTGTTTCTATTTTGTCTGTGAACTAGAGTCATGTGTGGGGTCATGGAGGGGAGATGTTGCACACGTACAAGGAAGATGTAGTTTTGTCTGAGTTCAATCAGTAGCACACAATCTCAATTTGTCGTGTGTGTGTGTGTGTGTCTCTCTCTGTGGTTTTTGTGGTGTGTAAATTTTAGAACTGCCAGGTCAGAAATGACCCTAAGGCAATCTTTGTACCCTGGTGGTGTACAGCTTTCATGGAAATATGAACAAAGGTGATGTTTCACTTTTTCTAATGTTGGGGTCACTCTAGGAAAAGTCAGATTTCAAGGTTAAACATAGTGGCGGGTCATTTTTGTCCCTTAAGACACACAAGGGTTAATACTTAGTGAAAGTCTACAGACCCCTTGCACAGTCTTCACATTTTGCTGCCTAAATATTACATCTAAAAAGGGATTCAATTGTATTTTTTCCTACGGATCTACACAACCTATTCCACATGAACGAAGCCTAGGTAAGAGAACCATAATCAGTCGTTGTTGCCATTAACCTCAATAGTCACTACCCTTTGAGCAGTCAGTCAGTTGTAGTAATTAGTAACGTTCCTTCCTTGACATGATGATTAAGAGGGTGTGGGGATTGCTGTGAAGTCAAATACCAATGCTTTACCATTTCAACTTCGACACGCATTTCTCCATCTTTATTGCACAAGAGCCATCTAATAACTGATTTGGTAAAAATTCACATAGGTACACCCTTTATTAAATGAATATTTGTTTTAATATTCAGAACGGTACAAAATGGACAGTACTAGAACAATTTAGTGAAGCCAATGTTTATTTGGTTCACAGGGGCCAGCCACATCAAGTACACTTTTACACCAATTCCTATGTGATCACTGCTAATACATTAATATTGTGTGTCCAGTTGGATAGTATAACATGTTAACACAGCACAGTTCTCCCACTCCCCAAGCAACAGGACGACACCTGGGTCATGTTCAGTAGAGCACAATTAAGCAAAACGTTTTGCAAAGGCAAAAAAAAAAAAGTTCTTATTGGACAAGTTGTGGTATATCCATGTTTCACTGTTTTATTACATTTTCTTCCTATTGAACATGACCCTTGTTATAGTGGACCCTGTTACAGGTTTGAGACATTGACGACCACTGCAGTCTATACATTGGCATCACCATGAGCAAGGCAATGCAAGTACACCTACAGTACTAACGTCACAAATGGAACAGTAAAAAAAAATAATAATAATGTAATCAATGAAGATGCTTGAATCCTAAATCTTACAACTGAAAGCTCAACTTATTTTCATGTAAGGCATAGATTACGTGGGCAAAATGAATGGAATATATTACGTAAAACAAGCGCAACGGAAAGGTATTGTGTGGACTGGCGGCCTAGCTCTCCCTTTCCTGTTAAAGGCCCACTACTCAAATGCTCTCGGCGACCCGATTACAAAAGACAATCACAAGCTTTTTAAAATCGCACCAACAAAACAGCCCCCTTTAAATAGAAAGCTCTGGAAATTGGTTGTTTTTGCTAATATTTAATGGACTCCAAAATTGTAATTACTTAGTAAAAAGGCAAATTAGTTATTGAAGAAAAAAACATGTCGTTTTTTTTAAACCCAGATTGTAACTCCATCTGGTCACAAAGACAAAACAGAAATTTAGGAGTGAGCTACAGCTACTCGTTAGAAATATACTACTTTAGCAACGCATCTGATTTGTGAGTTTGAACATGGCATCAAGAGTTTAAAGGAGTTCCTTGCTACTGGCACCTTACAATTTGCAGAACATTTATGGTCTCACATCATATTTGCATAACTTAATTTACAATGTAAACCAAAACAGATAAAGATTGCTTCTAGAGTAAAACAATGTTACGGAAAAAGGCACACCTGCTTATGGAGCAAGACCACTAAGATGGCTGCCCTCCAAAACAACACGAGATTTATAAATCATATTATTACTGTCATGTACAATACTGAGATGAAAGACAAAAAAAAAAAAAAAAAGTCAGTATTGTTTTGGACATGCAGGCCATTAGGAGGATTTTTATGGGAGACAAAATGGTCAAGGCCTCACATTCACAAGGTAGTTCTCAACAGCAGCATCGTACGCCATCATTTTAGAGTCACTGTCAAAACTGTCACGATAAAAGTCCATTTCACACACTTGACAACTTTGAGACACAATGGATTAGCATGCTTAGAATCTGCACTGTAAATACCAGCATGCACTGCCATAAACAGACGTATATTAGCGGATAGGGTAGGTTCATCTGTTCCTTAGTGAAAAACAAAAAGTTCTGTCAAAAAGGATTTCAGGTCTCACTTTAAACGACTTCACAAGACACTGTAGATGCTTCACAGACAATTTATAAGCAAATGTCTTGCTATATAGAAAGGGTGGCAAAGCATTTGGCAAAAAGTCAGATGTTGCTCATTGTGCGAATTCACTTAAAATAACTGAAGCCTCTACAAAGTCCTTACGAAAGAGGTTTATGAACGCTTTGCCGAGCCTTTAAAGTAGATTAATGTGGGGACGAGTGTCATACTATGAATTGAAGTGGAAAAGCACACAAGCTCTTACTAAAGGTTACAGCTACAAATAAACAATGACAATTGCATTGCGACTGAAACGACCAGTTCCAGTACACTTGACATTAATGGAACAGCTTCAATAAAACTGGTTTGAAACCTAAAATAGTTTAAGCCATCATCTTCACACATTGACTGTGTATATAATTATAATATCTAAAAATGACCTCCTAAAAAAAGGTAAAAACTGCAAAATAAAAAGTTCATTGCACAGTCTTGGCGCTTTTACAGTTAAGCAGCCAGGCCCCTGCAACAATACCACTGCTTCAGTGCTACGGTCCAGCCTCGGCTCCTCAATGGTAACTGAACTGTAAAGTTTAACTACAAAAAAGTTGCTTTTCTAATACATATAAAAAAACGTGCAAGAACGTGTGGTTTGTGTAGTCAATGTCAAAATACTGGCAAAACTTATTCGGCAGCGCTGTGTGTGTGTGTCAGAGAATGTGTGAAATGGTGCGTGTGTGCGAGTGTGTTATTCAGGACACATGAGAGTATTCATCACGCCGTCTCATTAGGCCTCTTGATGACAGCGCTGTATTTCATAGGCGCTCCATCTGCCCTCAGTTGCACATCCACCAGACTAAAGATGGAGATCTCCTAGAAGGAGAGGCCGGAACAGGACAACCCTCTGTTAGTGACAGACACTCAAAATAATAACATTCTGTTTGCATTCAGCGGCTAGTTTAACATGGGGTTGGGCTTCAATGCTCTACGGTTTAAGAAAACCTGCTTAAAAATGTCCTAGCGGTCTAGCGCCTTCAAAACAATCCAACCAAAACACTGTTCAGCTGAGCTCTTGGATTTGTATAGAGAACTGTTATCGTAGCAAATATGCTTAATCATTCAATGTACCATGGTTGGGGCCTCTGGAAACAGCAGTTGGAACATGGTTCATCTAGAGTTTCGCTTGTGTATCCAATACTTTTATTTTAAACCCCCCCACTTTTCTCAATTTTGTCTCATTGCTGTAACTCCCCAACGGGCTTGGGAGAGGCGAAGGTGGAGTCACGCGTCCTCCGAAACATGACCCGCCTAACCGCGCTCCTCAACACCTGCCAGCTTAACATGGCCCGCCACAAGGAGCCAAGTAAAGCCCCCCAGACAAACCCTCCCCTAACCCAGACCAAATTGTGCACCGCCCTATGGGACTCCCACCATAGCCGGTTGTGGCACAGCCCGGGAATTAACCCGGGTCTGTAGTAACACCTCTAGCAGTGCAATGCAGTCCCTTAAACCGCTGCGCCACTCGGGAGGCTACATCCCTTTCTGTAAGTCATTTCCGAAAGCCTAAATGGGAGCTTGGGTGAGTCGATCTTACGTTGAGGGAGCGGTCGGATAGATATTTAGTGAGACGTACCAGAGGGAAAAGAGAATGGAGGGAAGAAGGCCTGTGATCACTTGGCTAGGTTTCTTTTTTTGTGGTGAGTCACTAATGGACATAACAAATGGAAGGAACACTTAGCGGTTGTCTTCGGGACAAAATGTCACCTGCCCAGTCAAAGCAGATTGAAGATGCCTAAGCCCACTGTACGACTGCGGTCAAACTTTATTGCCCCTTAGCAGACATGCCACGCAACAGCATTTCACTTGGATGTTCATGAAATGTTCCAATCATTTTATAGGAAAACTATTAGATGGCGGTTACATTTTTATTTAAAGTCATTTGGCACGATCCCTAGGTCTTACCTGCCGTACGCTAGGCTTCCCGGCTTCCTCTGCGGCCCACACCAGAGTCAACTCCCCCTTTTTCCCCACCTTGTGGAAGTGGAACGTCTCCAGGCCATGTAGACCCTGAAGAACATGACAACACAACTTAACACATCAACTACACACCTCTGCATTCATTCAAAACAGGAGAATAATTTACTCTCATACATCTGGGTTGTGTTCATCAGGGCACGTAACAAAAATAAATGTTTTGCAACAGAAAACAAATTAGTCCAGGTAGTCCCTCCCCGTTTCAGTCCATTTTCGACCGTTTGATGTCTATTGAATATGAACCAAATTTCATTCAACGTAGTATCCATAAATGTCATTCAAATTTGACTAAAGCTTATTTTTTTGTTGTTGTAGTTGTGTAGTGCAAGAGCTGACAAATGGATGCAATCATGCTGTGTGTCAGCCAAGGTCTTGGGGTGTAAAGTTATGAAATGACGACCTAACAATGTTTACGTGAATTCTTCTCTAGACCATTGCCGGACCTTATCATGTATATCATAGTACACGATAAAGACTAGAGAGAGGACCATAAACTTGATGTGGTATCTGATGGAAAGATTAGTCACTTATGAATGGTAACCTGGGTCACACGGCACAAAATTGAAGACAACTGTCAGAATTAGAGAGGTTCTTTCTGAACTTGTCCAATATTTATTTTTAAAGAAACCCTCGAAAAGTTGATATGGTGTGCCCCAAATCAGCAGCCGTCGTGTTTGGCACTGTACGGACCCAAGCAGTAGATAAGACAAAAAATCTCAAAATCAGATCATCTGGTAACGTCACACAAAATGAATACTGCCATGGTTCGAGTGGCACTCACTTTGCAGTAGATGCGTTTCTGCACCCCGTAGCGAAGCACGAGGACGTCGAAGGCCTGGTCCAGAATTCCCATCACCATGGCCTCAGAGTCCAGAGGACCACTCTCCTGCAAGAGGGGGGGGGCAAATAACATTCTGCACAGTGCCACACTTGGGTTGCCCTGAATGCAACACCAGGGGCTAAATCCTAACTGGAGATATGAGTGTGTAACAGCTCTGGGTTCAAATAGTATTTGTTTAATTTCAAATAGTTCATAGTTCGTTTAAGGTTGCCTGGTGCAATGGAACCAATAGACCAGTCCCAAAAGTACACCACCCATCTAAGACTTAGCACTCAATTAATTGCTCATAGTATTTCAAACCATATCTGGTATAGGGCCCTCAAATGCAACTCCGAACGTCAAAGCCGGTTCAACTGGATTTTCTCATTGTTCCCCTCTAATCGGGGACCGATTTAAACCTGGGACACCAGGTGGGTGCAAAGTCTTGGGTGTACCTTGACGAACACACTGAAGAACAGCTCTGAGCTGAGCTCCTGGACTCTCTTAGAGGCAGTCTTCTTATCGTTGCAGTGGGACGCCTGCTTCTGCACCTCCTCCCCTTTCAACTCCAGGTGAGTACCACAGCCTACACAAACCAGAAATAAGCAAAGAATGTATTGTAAAGACAAGACAGGCAAAACGACACACACACACTGGAGTCAACTTGAACTACTACTCTCTTACAGAGATGGCAGCACTACACCATCAAAAATTAGTGAATCTCAGACAGACACAGGGACAAAAAAGAAACATCAGCTCAGATTCAGGGTGTTTTGGAATCTAAGGGCCGCTTTTGTGTTTTACCACATTGCTATTCCACCAGCAGAGCCACATTTTCTTTGGGCACTACCACACAGCTGAGACACCGCCCTGCCCTCGGTCCACCCCTCTTAACACAGCGAAGCCATTGTTCTCTAATGGGGTAAAACGCACACACAGCACAGTGTCTCACCACCCACCAAGAGAGGCGGCCAGCAGCCTGTGGACGATGACATCAGCGTAGCGCCGTATGGGCGAGGTGAAGTGGGTGTAGAAGGGTACGTTGAGGGCGTAGTGACGGAACAGGAGTTCCTCCTTCAACACCCCCGTACAGAAGTACATAGCCATCTGGGGAGGGAAGCATTCACATATCATTGGTCACAGTGAATTTTTATTTTTATTATTTTTTAATTTTACCCTCTTTTCGTGATATCCAATTGTTAGTAATTACTATCTCGTCTCATCGCTACAACTACCATATGGGCTCGGGAGAGACGAAGGTCAAAAGCCACGCGTCCTCCGAAATACAACCAAACCAAGCCGCACTGCTTCTTAATACAGCACGCATCCAACCCGGAAGCCAGCCGCACCAATGTGTGGGAGAAAACACTGCACCTGGCGACCTTGGTTAGCGCGCCCGGTCCGCCACAGGAGTCGCTGGTGCGCGATGAGACAAGGATATCCCTACCGGCCAAACCCTCCCTAACCCGGACGACGTTAGGCCAATTGTGCGTCGCCCCAGAGACCTCCCGGTTGCGGCCGGCTGTGACAGAGCCTGGACGCAAACCCAGAGTCTCTGGTG
Organism: Oncorhynchus nerka; assembly: GCF_034236695.1. NCBI lineage: Eukaryota > Metazoa > Chordata > Actinopteri > Salmoniformes > Salmonidae > Oncorhynchus > Oncorhynchus nerka. Next base: position 5,250,146 of record NC_088424.1, on the reverse strand, counting down.
GCACAGCTAGTGCTGCGATGCAGTGCCCTAGACCACTGCGGCACCCGGGAGGCACACAGTGACATTTTTGAAGTTGGCTCAAAAGCAAAATAGCGAGAGAGAGTGTAGAAGGTAGCCTTCAACACGACCCCATTGACATTAACCAGTATAATACAAATAGATGTGCTAAATGTTTTGGACATTATGTTTGGCTAGCTGGGGGTAGCCCAAGAGGAAAACACATAGGGACAATCCAGATAAACATAGAGCTACAGCCCCAGTAGACTAGCGGTGGACTGAAACAACCGAACACAGGAAGCCAAAGGAGGGACACAGGAAAGAGACACCAGCGATAGGACTGCTAAGGCAGCAGTATAGAGAGACGACGGGTAGTGGCACACACTAACCTGCATGGGTCTGGAGCACATGTGGGTCAGGACCTCTTTCCTGGCGCTGGTGTACTCGTCATCGCCAAGAGTCTCATTCAAACTTTTCTATTGAGGGGAGGGGCAGAATGCATTCCGGCTGAATTTATGTGCTTCAGAGAATGTGTGTGTCCATTTGGTATTAATATATGAGCAGCGATGTAAGATGGTAAGGGGGAGATGGTAAGGACAAGGGACAAGTTAAAAATAAACATACATACGTGAACATTTGTTTTAAAAAGTTGTATTCTGCATTTCTGTTATTTTTGAGTAGGCCTCCCATTGACAGACTCGTTGTGTTTTAGAGTGCATGCTGGGAGTTGGAGATACCCACATGGAGCGTCCCGGCCGTGGAGAAGTCGATGTGGAGGCCCATCTGGTCGCAGAACTCCTGCAGGTCGTCCACCATCTTGGTCTGGGGCGGGGGGTGGCGTCGCAGCAGGGCCTTGTTGGGGAAGGAGCGGTAGATCTGGTGGGCCGTGGCCATGTTGGCCAGCAACATGAACTCCTCTACCAACCTGGGAGAGAAGACAGCGAGAAAAGCAGTCAAACAAAAACTTGACATGCAAGACATTGTATAGAATCGGATAGTATCTCCATCTGAGAGCACCGTCGCCGTTCAGCTCACTTTAATTCCGTTAGCTTGCTTAGGGAGCCGACTCTTTGGGTATGTATGCACATACAGAGTGTACAAAACATTAGGAACACCTTAATATTGAGTTGCACATCCTTTTGCCCTCAGAACAGCCTCAATTCATCAGGTCATGGACTCTAAGGTGTTGAAAGCTTTCCACAGGGATGCTGGGCCATGTTGACTCCAATGCTTCCCACAGTTGTGTCAAGTTGGCTGGATGTCCTTTGCGTGGCGGAACATTCTTGATACACACTGGAAACTATTAAGCGTTGCATTTCTTGACTCAAACTGGTGCGCTGTCTCCTCCCCTTCATCTACACTGATTGACGTGGATTTAACAAGTGACAAAAAGGGATTATGGCTTTTACATGGAGTCGCCTGGTCATTCTACCTCATGGAAGGAGCAGGTGTTCCTAATGTTTTGTACATTCGGAGTATGTGTATTGTGTGGGGTTGACTTACTTGTTGCTGTCCCTGTACTGGTAGACATAGCATCCCTGGGGCATGCTGGTCTCTCTGTCTAGCGTGAAAGACAGCTTCAACTGCGAAAAAACAAAGGAGATCATAGTCATCATTCTGAGATTTAGCTCTGTCCTTTCACATGGTAAAAATAGACAAACGTTTTTGTAAATCTTTAGATTCAAAAAGTCTCGGGGTAGCAGTGCAGATCGAGGATCGGGTCCCCTGTTCATTCATTGTGATCTACAAGGCTAAACTGATCCAATATCAGCACTCCTATTTCGAGACCTTCTGACAACAGCACAAAAATGGCATGACACAGCTGTCCTATACTATGCAGCTTCCCTCTAACCTGGTCAAGGCGCAGGGCGCCACCCTGAAAGCGCTGGGCACGGAGCCTCTTGGCGATGGCGTGCAGGTTGAGCACGGCCTGGTGGATCTCGTCCATGGGGTGCTCGGCGGCACAGGGGGGCAGCTCGTCTGCCTGGAACAGCTTGTCGGGGGCCTCGATCATGCTCTGGGCGTGGTCGTAGCTCAGCTTGACGCAGGAGCGGATCACCGAGCGACCGAACCACTCACTCAGGATCTAGAGGGGTAGAGACAGAGTGTGGTGAATGTGCCACACATCTGCATACAGTGCATTTGGAAAGTATTCAGACCCCTTGACTTTTTCCACATTTAGTTATGTTACAGCCTTATTCTAAAAAGTTCCCTACATCACAATACCCCATTACGACAAAACAGGTTTCTAGAATTGTTTCAAAATATGTAAATGTGATATTTCAGTTTATACAAGTATTCAGACCCTTTGTTGAAGCACCTTTTGGCAGTGATTACAGCTTAGAGTCTTTCTGGGTATGAAGCTACAAGTTTACCACACCTGTATTTGGAGAGTTTCTCCCATTCTTCTCAAGCACTGTCAGGTCAGATGGGTAGCGTTGCTGCGCAGCTATTTTCAGGTCTCTCCAGAGATGTTCGATTGGTTTAAGTCCGGGCCACTCAAGGACATTCAGAGACTTGTCTCGAAGCCACTCCTGCGTTGTCTTGGCTGTGTGCTTAGGGTCGTTGTCCTGTTGGAAGTTGAACCTTCTCCCCAGTCGGAGGGCCTGAATGCTCTGGAACAGGTTTTCATCAAGGATCTCTGTACTTTGCTCCATTCATCTTTCCCTCGATCCTGACCAGTCTCTGTTCCTGAAGCTGAAAAACATCCCCACAGCATGATGCTGCTGCCACCATCATGCGTCACCGTAGGGATGGTGCCAGGTTTCCTCCAGAATTTTCTCCCATCTCCACAGCAGAACCATAGGGTTCTTGGTCACCTCCCTGACCAAGGCCCTTCTCCCCCGATTGCTCAGTTGGGCCGGGTGGCCAACTCTAGGAAGAATCTTGGTGGTTCCAAACTTCTTCCATTTAAGAATGGAGGCCACTGTGGTCTTTGGGACCTTCAATGCTACAGACATTTTTTTTGGTACCCTTCCCCAGATCTGTGCCTCGACACAATCCTGTCTCGGAGCTCTACGGACAATTCCTTCAACCTCATGGCTTGGTTTTTGCTCTGACATGCACTGTCAACTGTGGGACCTTATTTATAAACACACACGTCTTTCCAAATCATGACCAATCAATTGAATTTACCACGGATGGACTCCAATCAAGTTGTAGAAACATTTCAAGGATGATCAATGGAAACAGGATGTACCCGAGCTCAATTGAGTCTCTTCGCAACGGGTCTGAATACCTAAGTAAATAAGGTGTTTTTTATTTTGTATAAATTAGCAAACATTTCTAAAAATCTGTTTTTCGCTTTGTCATTATGGGGTATTTTGTGTAGACTGAGGATTTTAGATTTTTTAAATCCATTTTAGAATTAGACTAATGTAACAAAATATGGAAAAAGGGAAAGGGTCTGAATACACTGTATAGTATTATAAAAAAATAAAAAAATCCATGCAATACAATTACAGTGCCGCAGCTTCTGGTTTCTATGGAAACACTAGCATACTTAGTTTGAAGGTGTTGTACCTTGCCCTCAGGGGTGATCTTCCAGATGACTGAGAAGGTGAGTCTGTCAGTCAGGGGGTTTAGACTGCACAGCTCCTCACACAGCAGACGAGGCAACATGGGGATCACCTGGGAGTGGCACAGGCCAACGTCAACAGTTAACTTACTGTATGCCCAGCTGGTAATTATCTAATAGTCAGAATTTACTTGATAATGAATGAATGTATTATTGGAGCAATTGACTAATACATGAATCATTTAGTAATAACAAACAAAGACCTTTTGAACCATGTAGACACTGGTGGCTCGCCGACTGGCGATGAAGTCCAGCGCATTGCCTTCTTCCACGAAATAACTCACGTCAGCAATGTGGACGCCCAGCTCAAAGTTGCCTAACAAAGAGAACATACCAGGAGAACTTTTGTCATTGATGAATTCCACAAGTCAATAAAAACATGAGTAAATTCAAAACCAGTCTTTATTAATAAACCATCAAAATTGCATTTCCTATGCTTCATTTCCAAACACAAAATGGCTCACCGTCGGGCAGTGGTTTGCAAGACAACGCATCGTCCAGGTCTCTGGCGGTAGCTGGGTCAATTGTGAATATGCATTCTTTCCTGAATAGAAAACAATAACTCTGCATATATGAGTGTTGTCTCCACCTGTTCAGTTGTGTCAAATTAGTATTTATAAAAAAGGCAAAGACAATGGCGCAATACATATGTACATCGAGTGGCTCCATTGGAATTGGGCATGCGAGAGCCTTTGTGTACGGCGTCAATGACAACTGTGGGAGTTGCGTCTGAGAACTGACGACTTCCTGATATGGATGGCGTATTTGTGAGTGTCCTCTACTCACCTCAGGTCTCTCCTGTTGCCTAACTCCTCAGGGGGGATGGTCCAGGGCAGCTTCTGGGGCAGGCAGCCCAGCACCTCGACAGAGAACTCGGAGAAGTCCACGTCGTACTCTAACAAGATGCCCTCGGTCTCCGGCTCAATCTCCCCGGCCTGGCCCAGAGTCTTAGCAAGTCGACTGGGGGGGGGGGGGGCATAAGGAGGACTGTCAGCATCCAATAGATATGGGCAAGATGTGTGCTTCGATGTAACTTTATAAAAGTTTAATACATAGATAATGAGTGTCGTAGAGCTGATCCTCTAGAAGCACAAGTGCATTATCCCCTACTAGAATTCACAGACAAGCACTTACACTGTGGGCAGGTACACCACCCTGTACGCCAAAAGGTTAGCTCCCACAGAGTGAGTAATGTGGGTTTGCAATATAAAGCAGGCATTCAGTTACATTTCCATTGAAAGTTAGAATGGGCGAAACGAGTGACCTAAGAGACTGAGCGTGGTAGGATCGTCTGTGCCAGGCACACCGGTTCCGGTACCACTAAAACATCCGGCCTCATGGGACTTTCACTAGGGCTGTCCAGGGATTATTATCCCTGAACATGGATTATCGCACTGTTCGTGTTGCTGCAACATAAGCCATCTGACTGTAAAGTTATTTTACCGAAATCCTTCATTTAAGGAAAAACATTCCCAATTCCCTCAACCCTTGCTCGCTTTACGTGACATGTACGCATCGTGACCACTGTTGCCTGACATATAGCCCATCAATAAACTGGTTATAAAACTGAACACGCGGGAAAGGAGGGAAAGGGGAAGTCAGATGTGTGGAAGAAAATTTGACAAGTTGTGGAAACTACTGAAGATCAAGAAAAATAAGTTAAGAAGCAAGCGCTGCATGCATATTGGCCAAACAGGTGGTGAGAAAAGTAATACCAAAGAGGCCATTCTAACAACAAAAAAAGTGAAAAGCCTTAATCACAGCATGGCAAAGAATAAAAACAGCCAAAATTGTGCAATTGCTTTCTCCAACATGTGGTTACGTAAGGCTTGGAGCTCGGAGAATCAGTAGGCGATTAAACAAACATTCAAAACCAGCAACAGAAGCATGACCTGTCTTATTTCTGTAGATATGTATAATTTATAGTCAGGCACATTTAACAGTTGGGCTATTGATTATAGACCTTATCAAGTTGGGGTTTCCCCGCTCCTCACTTTTCTCAGACAATAAGGAAAGAGCTGTTCTGATCTCCTCAGTCGGTTTTCTCAATGCCTCAGTCGCCATTGTTCTCAAAACCAATATGCTGGTTAACTTTGCTATTATGCACAAAGCAACATGGTCTAGGAAAAGGCGCCAATTCAACAGCACACTGATGTTTCAGAACCGCAGACAATGACCGCTATCCAACGCAGGAGAAAGGCAATTTGTTATAAAATATAATATTTTATTGTGGCACCATCGTCCTTACATAATGTAACCATATGCAATTTGAGTAGCGTAGAATGTACAGTGCCATCCCCAAGGCCTCCGCAATGGATTAGTCCACTCAGACAGGCGTGAAGCAGACAGGCGTCTTGAGCAGCTATCGACCAAACAATCGATCAGTCGACTAAATGGAGTTCGCCCTACTTTTCCACGCACAACGTGTCTAGGGTTTACCGCGAATGGTGCAGCAACCCCCCCCCCCCCCCAAAAGAATCCAATCATTGGCAGTCCTATGGGCGAAAACAGTATGATGAGAGGTCAAAGGAGACTGACAAAAATCGTACAAGCTAACAGACGGGCCACAAACGGCGCAGTACAACAGTGGTGTGCAGAACCGCATCTCGGGAACACGGATGGGCTAGTGCAGCAGACGACCACAACCGGGTTCCACTCCTATCAGCTAAAAACAAAAAGTGGCTCCAGGGGGCACGCGATCACCAACACTTTACAATTGAGGAGTGGAAAAACATTACTTGGTCCAACGAATCCCCGTTCCTGTTGAGTCATGCTGACTGGCAGAACCAGGATATGGCTAAGCAGCATGAGTCCATGGCTCCATCCTGCCTAGTGTCAACAGTACAGGCTGGTGGCAGTGGTGTAATGTTTTCCTTGGTACTTGTTTGGTCCCTCGATATACCAACATTTCCATGCCCTGAAGAATTCAGGCTGGTTTAGAGGCAAGGGGGGGTACCAGATAGGTGTACCTAAAACTCTAGAATTATTTTACGAGCCATCAAGTCAAACACTTATGCGTGAAGGAGAGTATAAACGAACGAGACAATGCTACAGGGTAGGGATGAAGACAATTCCCTACAGTGAGACAGTGACTCATTACATACCCCTCTGCAAAGTTGCTGTCGTCTGGCCAGCTGGTAATGCGGACGATGAACAGGATACTGGCGTAGTCTCCCGGGCGGGAGCAAAAGTCGTGGGGGCAATCTGGCAGGGGAACATTTACCCGTGGAACACGGTGGTCAACAGGAGAGAACATGGCAAAGGGCTTGTCCGGGAGGAACTTGAGGAAGCCTGTGGCGGCCCGCGAGTGCTTCTGCTCCACTATGTACACCACCTAGGAGAAGGTGCAGATGAGGACACAAGAACATCGATTTTGACTAATGAAAAAAAACTAAAGCAAAGAGAAGCGAACCCTTTGACAGAAGGATAGGTCTCAATGCAAATGTTTCTGTAGAGCGAGATGTTTGTTGGAAATCAGTACATTTTCTTTTAAAATGTTTGTGACTAGAAGTAGGTCTTTCTTCATGCAATAGCACAACAGCCATAAGGATCCAATTTCAAAATAAAACTGCTTACCTTAGCAGTCCTTTGGAGTATCTCTTTTTTAATTCCATCTTCTGCAGAGGCAGAACAGCAAAATTAATTGGGGAAAGTGCTCGAAGTTACCAATCGGTGTCGATTTCCTATTTTTGTCAAATGGATTTGCTCTACAGTTTTGAGAACTATTGCCATAAATGTGTGTGGTTTCATTAAACCTGCTGAGGGGAAATCCCTGTACCTGTGGTGTTGAGGCTGATGTTCTCCACCCTCTTGGCCAGTTGTTCCTCAGCTTCAGTCTCGGCTTCCACAATGACATCAGGACTGGGGGGGCGTTTGGTCTTCTTTCCTGGTGTCTGGCTCCTCCCAGACTGGGTCTCTGGTTCGCTCACGCCTTCACTGTCTGACTTCACAACCTGTACACGTACAACAACTTCGTTCTGTTTTTAGGATAGCCACTGTGCATCAGCAGTGTTGGAGACGATCTGACTTGAGCCAGTTTTGGTCTGTTTGTAACAGTATAATTAACCTGGCAGTAGTGATCGTCGGGTTAGACGGAATGATCTATGTGCATTGTATTTTAGCAGAAGGAGTACAAAGGGGGTCTGGAAGGGGGGGCTTAGTCAGAAAATATAAATATATGTGCTTGTGTGACGTGTCGGGGTCTTTTGCTGGTGCAAAATCCAGCGAAGTGAATAAATCTAGCTTGAAGCTAACAGAGGGTAAATGGTGTATATTATGAAGACCATGACAAGTTATTGCCTCAGTGGATATAAATGAGTGGTTCACAAACTTAAGTGCCATAACCATAGACATCGTTGGTCATAACCATTGACAGTTGGTCGTAACCCACCTAAATCTACTTGAATATTCTTGAATGTAGGGGAAACACTGATACTCCTATTACATAGCAGTGTATAAGATATAGCTGCTCTACACAGTGTACAAATGTATGTATCAAGAATGGTCCACAACCCAAAGGACATCCAGACAAATTTACAAAACTGTGGGAATTACTGGAGTCGACACAGGCCAGCATCCCTGTGGAACGCTTTAGACACCTTGTAGTCCATGCCCCAACGAATTGAGGCTGTTCTGACGGCAAGGGGGGGGTGCGACTCAGTATTAGGAAGGTGTTCTTAACGTTGTGTACAGTGTATTTATGCTGAGGCGGAATCTTCCTCCATGGAGCTCACCTTCCACTGCTCCTGAGGGAGAACTTGCACCACTACCACATCCCCGTTCAGGGCCCTGTTGCGGGCTGCGGTTCCATCCAGGAAGATATCCCGCTTGCCATCCTGCAGAGATGCACAGTCCCATTAGACAAATATTACTGCCAACACCTATAAGCTACTGTATATTTCTATTGACACACTCACCGGTGCTGCAATGAAAGCCTCGTGGTACTTTTTGGGGTTGATTCTTATGGATCCCTGAAAATAATATGGAAATGTTTCTATTAGTAGGCTAAACTTGTCACGCCATCATGTCAGATAATCTTTGACCGATAAAGCCTTAGGTCAGAATTTTCTGACCTTCGGTAAACAAGTAACCGTTTACAATAGTGAGGTTAATTGGTTTGATACAATAACTTATATATATATATAATTTTTTGTATGAAGGTCTAGTCTTAGAACGCTGGTTTTACCTGAATGAGCTCTCCTCTCTTTAGGCCGTGGGAAACGTCCTCTGTGGTCATGTACGCTTCAAACACTTGCTTCTTTGATCCTCCTTGGCTTCCTCTAGTCTTCTTACCCTTGTCAGAAGGCGTAGAGGCACCTGAGGATGAAAATAGAAGTCCGATTACAATCCAACACCTACATCTTCAACAGCAAATGCAGCTGTTTGCAAACGCTTGATCACACATGACAACTTTGCAGTCAGGGTATTTCAAAAAGTATATTCAATTTAGTCAAGACCATTTTTTACCTTGTGGTTGCATGTTTTTGGATTTGTTAAGGGGGGATGTTGACATGTCTGCATCGAAGTCAGGATACATGGGTCCACCTCTCTTGTTATCTGCGTTGGTCTTTGGCACATTCTTATTCTTGGACTTCTTCTTCTCTTGCGCTTGAGCTGGGAAAGATGAGAAGGCTTTCGGGGGGGATGCCCCATAACTCATGTCCTTGTTCACTTGGTTACTTGTGGGCACTTTGTAAGCATGGTCTTTGTAGTCTTTGTTTCTTATCTGTTGTTGCTGCTGCTGGGAGTCCCTCTGTTTGAGGGAGGCAAACTCCTCACCGGACTCCACATCTCCATCCTGACTGGTGTTGGTGTCCCTCCTCTCCCCGCGTCGCTGCTTGTCGGAAACCCCCTGCCTCCTCTCCGGCTCCTGCAGGGCTCCTCGACTATTCAGCTTGTCCATGTACAAGGACAGAGAGCTCTCTTCACCTCCTTTACCTTTCATAGGCGAAGGCGAGAAGTCACTCGAGTCAGAGCACTCGATAAACGCCTGGTCCCTTTTTCTCTGCGGTATGTCTTGTTTTTCGCTGTAAGCTAATCCCTGCCTCTGTTCGCTCGGCCCCCTCTCTTCCCCCTGTTGTTGGACATACTGGTCCAGGTAGGATCTGAACTTGCTACTGTGATGCTGGCTGAGGAGTCTGGCATAGGCATCTTTCTGATGAGGGACAGTGGACTGGCTCGGTCCACGTTTGCCATCCCGAGGCCTGTTGCCTCCCTTGGATTGATGAGGAGGATCCATTTGCCTAAGATATGTCCTTGTCCTGTGAGAGTACTGCCTAGAAGAAGTAAAAACAGACAACTTTACCGGTGTTAACTAGATTGATAATGCATTCATTCTATCAATGTAATACATTATTCTGGTGAGCACTGCTTTATTAGTCTTTCAGGGCAACAAGTTAGGACAGGCCTAGGTACAGCTTCTCTTCTAACTATAGTTAAACAAATGGCCTACCAAATGTAAGAAATAAGCAAAAACTAATTAAATTTGGGGTGAAAGTAGCCTAAGCCAGTAGACTACATGGTCCAGTACGGAGTATCAGCTAAATAAATATTTACGGTGGATCGAACTGAGCAGGTAGCCAGCCTACTTTTCAGAGTGACTTCTTTGACAAACATCACATGATAGGCGAAACAGCCTGTGCAGACCACAAAAAACAAGACGTTTACATGCCATAGTATACCGTCTAAGAGCAACATATCCCAGGCATCTTATCGGAGTTTCTCATAACCGGGCTGCAAGCTTTTTTGGGATATTGTAAACGGATATGATGTTTATTAAATGCGTCAACTCAAACACAGAATACTTGAGTATGTCGAATAAAAACTGGATAATTGTATGTAAACGTGGTCAATTAGTAGATGATCTTATCAAGAGCCACTTTGATCTTAAGATAGCTAGTGGAGACAACCACATATCATTATCAAATACAGTATACGAACATTCCATCCCACCTAAACAATTGATAGCGTTCTGCAAAAAAAAAAACTTTACTACACAGCTTAAAAACTATGAATTAAAAATGTGAAAACATTAATATTTTAGACATGAAGGTATCCATAAGCAAACATTTCAATGTGAAAATTGGTGGATATAACAGCGTTCCCAGAAATAAACTCTTCACGTATACAATTATACCAGCAAAAAACATACAGATACGTAGATTGACTAGTTAGTTGCCACTTTGACCAATCTGTTAAACTGAAAGGCTGCTTTGTCTAGCTAGTTTACGTGACCTCCACGTTATTTGGCTCCATCCACACTGATGCAAGGCTACCCAACCCTGTTCCTGGAGAGCTACCGTATGTTCTCGCTTCCATCCTAATCTAGCGCACCTGACTCTAATAATTAGCTGGTTGATTAACTAACCTGATTCAGTTTAAACGAGGGTTGGATCGAAATCTACAGGAGGTTAACGTTAGCTCTCCAGCAACATGGTTGAGAGCCCTGCACGGACTGACGTGTGGTCAAAGATTGTGGCCAAGTTGACACAGCTGCAAACACTAATTTGATTTAGCCATGCATGACATCAAGTTATTTGCTAACTAACTAAGACAATGTAATTTAGCTAGTTAGTTAACTAGACTCGCTACCTAACGTTAGTTATACCAGAAACACAAGCAACCTCATACACCTCAGTTTTTATTTTCACTCACCAATTATAGGTTTCGATTATCAATTTTCCTGAGTCATAACATGTCCTGAGGCTGAACTAAATATCCAGTTAGCAATTGTAGTAGCTATAACTCGCCAATGTTGCTTCCGTTCAGCGCTAACGTTAGCTAGTAAGTTAGTCGATATAACCAAACTTGAACTTTGTATAACAAGTCAGCTGTAAATGACAGTTGGTTATACGAAAAGTAGATTGCTATAAACAAGACGACATTACCTGAATGCTGTCCTGCTGTTGTTCGCTTCGTGAAATCGATTAGGTAGCTTTTGTTAGCTAGTTACATGACTAGCAAACGTTAAACTATTTCCGGGGGTTGGGTCAAAGTGCATGCTGGGAAAGAAAGTTTACGACGCCGTTCGCGAAATGTTCCATGCTATTCGGGATACTTGGGACGACCCTACCGCATTGAAGTTGACATGTACAATGGTTAAGGTGGTTGAGTATTGTGACCTATTGGATGACTTCCATGTTATCTAATTTTTGAATATTCAGAAAGCATTTGATACCGTAACTCACAGTTTTATCTTTGATTGTCTTAAGCATTGGAAGTTTAGTAACGATATTAGAACGCTGCATAATGGTGCCAATAGCTGTATCAAACTCTGTCATGGAACATCCTCAAGGTTTAACATTTACCAAGGAATACGACAAAGTTGTCCAATCTCACCTTTTTTTTGTTAGTATCTCAAACCTTATGCTCATTAGTTTATCACAGTCAATCTGAAGGCATTTATAAATGAGAACTTGTTCTCAACTTGCCTACCTGGTTAAATAAAGGTGAAATAAATCAAATTACTTTCCATGCCAGAGTGCTCAAGATATTCCAACTGACAGATGACACGTCACTTTTTTTGAAAAATGTGTCAGTGACTAGATTGGCATTGGATATTGTTAAGCAGTTCTCCAAAATCTCAGGTTTGGTATTAAATCTTTCCAAATGTGAGATGTTGGTTCTTAAAGGAGCTGTCAATCCAGCAGGTTGTAACATTTCTGAAATAAAAAATGTAACCTTTATTTAACTAGGCAAGTCAGTTAATTAAGAAGAAATTCTCATTTACAATGAAGGCCTACACCAGCCAAACCTGGATGACGCTGGGCGCCGCCCTATGGGACTCCCAATCACGACCGGTTGTGATACAGCCTGGATTCAAACCATCTGTGACACCTCAAGCATTGAGATGCAGTGCCTTAGACCGCTGTGCCACTCGGGAGCTAGATACTGTAACCTACAGTGCCTTCGGAAAGTATTCAGACCCCTTGACTTTTTCCACATTTTGTTAGGTTACAGTCTGTGAGAGAATAATCACTATTTTAAGTGATTTGTTTAATATTAATACTTAACAATTTAATATGCTTAACAAATAGTAAAGACATTTCTTCAGTGTCAATGCTGTGCTTCTGAGAAAGGATGGTTCTTCTCTTCCACGTTCACTCCCCACAGCTGTTCTGGGCATGTAGTCAAGGACATGAGATAGAGATCAGCTCAAGGAACAGGTAGACCTGTATTGTTTCAATGTCTCTTTGCTTCTGAGTAACCTGGTCACTCGGCATAAGACAAAGAGCCTCTGAGAAGAGACCACAGTTCTTCAGCCCATCCTGTTCTTTTATTATCTTCCAAGGGCACCTTGTATGTGTGTGTTGTATTGACCTGCTCCCTTATTAATAAGTGAATAAAGATTTTGTTTAAGTATAACTCTGACTTGTGTGATAAGTTTGTCTCTCCTTAATTGGTAATACAGAAATAACCACTACAAGCCTTATTATAAAATGTATGAAATAGTTTTTTCCCCTCAATCTACACACAATACCCCATAATGACAAAGCAAAAATTGTTTTTTAGAAATGTTTGCTAATTTATTTAAAGAAATATTTAAAAAAAGAAATATTCCATTTACACAATTATTCAGACCCTTTACTCAATATTTTGTTGAAGCACTTTTGGCAGCGATTACAGCCCGATCCTTCTTGGGTGGGACACTACTAGTGTGGCACACCAGTATTTGGGGAGTTTCTCCCATTCTTCTCTGCAGATCTTCTCAAGCTCTGTCAGGTTGGATGGGGAGCGTTGCTGCACAGCTATTTTCAGATCTCTCCAGAGATCTTTGATCGGGTTCAACTCCGTGCTCTGGCTGGGCCACTCAAGGACATTCAGAGATTTGTCCCAAAGCCACTCCTGCATTGTCTTGGCTGTGTGCTTAGGGTCGTTGTCCTATTGGAAGGTGAACATTCTCCCCAGTCTGAGGTCCTGATCGCTCTGCAGCAAGTTTTCATCAAGGATCTCTCTGTACTTCGCTCCGTTCATCTTTTCCCCGATCCTGACTAGTCTCCACAGTCCCTGCAGCTGAAAAACATCCCCACAGTATGATGCTGCCACCGCCATGCTTCACCATAGAGATGGTACAGGTTTCCTCCCGACGTCATGCTTGGCATTCAGGCCAAAGAGTTTAATCTTGGTTTCATCAGACCACTTGATGTTTCTTCTATAGTCAACTGTGTGTCTGTCTATCCCTGTTCTCTCCTCTCTGCACAGACCATACAAACGCTCCACACCGCATGGCCGCGGCCACCCTAATCTGGTGGTCCCAGCGCGCACGACCCACGTGGAGTTCCAGGTCTCCGGTAGCCTCTGGAACTGCCGATCTGCGGCCAACAAGGCAGAGTTCATCTCAGCCTATGCCTCCCTCCAGTCCCTCGACTTCTTGGCTCTGACGGAAACATGGATCACCACAGACAACACCGCTACTCCTACTGCTCTCTCTTCGTCCGCCCACGTGCTCTCGCACACCCCGAGAGCTTCTGGTCAGCGGGGTGGTGGCACCGGGATCCTCATCTCTCCTAAGTGGTCATTCTCTCTTTCTCCCCTTACCCATCTGTCTATCGCCTCCTTTGAATTCCATGCTGTCACAGTTACCAGCCCTTTCAAGCTTAACATCCTTATCATTTATCGCCCTCCAGGTTCCCTCGGAGAGTTCATCAATGAGCTTGATGCCTTGATAAGCTCCTTTCCTGAGGACGGCTCACCTCTCACAGTTCTGGGCGACTTTAACCTCCCCACGTCTACCTTTGACTCATTCCTCTCTGCCTCCTTCTTTCCACTCCTCTCCTCTTTTGACCTCACCCTCTCACCTTCCCCCCTACTCACAAGGCAGGCAATACGCTCGACCTCATCTTTACTAGATGCTGTTCCTCCACTAACCTCATTGCAACTCCCCTCCAAGTCTCCGACCACTACCTTGTATCCTTTTCCCTCTCGCTCTCATCCAACACTTCCCACACTGCCCCTACTCGGATGGTATCGCGCCGTCCCAACCTTCGCTCTCTCTCCCCCGCTACTCTCTCCTCTTCCATCCTATCATCTCTTCCCTCTGCTCAAACCTTCTCCAACCTATCTCCTGATTCTGCCTCCTCAACCCTCCTCTCCTCCCTTTCTGCATCCTTTGACTCTCTATGTCCCCTATCCTCCAGGCCGGCTCGGTCCTCCCCTCCCGCTCCGTGGCTCGACGACTCATTGCGAGCTCACAGAACAGGGCTTCGGGCAGCCGAGCGGAAATGGAGGAAAACTCGCCTCCCTGCGGACCTGGCATCCTTTCACTCCCTCCTCTCTACATTTTCCTCCTCTGTCTCTGCTGCTAAAGCCACTTTCTACCACTCTAAATTCCAAGCATCTGCCTCTAACCCTAGGAAGCTCTTTGCCACCTTCTCCTCCCTCTTGAATCCTCCTCCCCCCCCCCCCTCCTCCCTCTCTGCAGATGACTTCGTCAACCATTTTGAAAAGAAGGTCGACGACATCCGATCCTCGTTTGCTAAGTCAAACGACACCGCTGGTTCTGCTCACACTGCCCTACCCTGTGCTCTGACCTCTTTCTCCCCTCTCTCTCCAGATGACATCTCGCGTCTTGTGACGGCCGGCCGCCCAACAACCTGCCCGCTTGACCCTATCCCCTCCTCTCTTCTCCAGACCATCTCCGGTGACCTTCTCCCTTACCTCACCTCGCTCATCAACTCATCCCTGACCGCTGGCTACGTCCCTCCCGTCTTCAAGAGAGCGAGAGTTGCACCCCTTCTGAAAAAACCTACACTCGATCCCTCCGATGTCAACAACTACAGACCAGTATCCCTTCTTTCTTTTCTCTCCAAAACTCTTGAACGTGCCGTCCTTGGCCAGCTCTCCCGCTATCTCTCTCAGAATGACCTTCTTGATCCAAATCAGTCAGGTTTCAAGACTAGTCATTCAACTGAGACTGCTCTTCTCTGTATCACGGAGGCGCTCCGCACTGCTAAAGCTAACTCTCTCTCCTCTGCTCTCATCCTTCTAGACCTATCGGCTGCCTTCGATACTGTGAACCATCAGATCCTCCTCTCCACCCTCTCCGAGTTGGGCATCTCCGGCGCGGCCCACGCTTGGATTGCGTCCTACCTGACAGGTCGCTCCTACCAGGTGGCGTGGCGAGAATCCGTCTCCTCACCACGTGCTCTCACCACTGGTGTCCCCCAGGGCTCTGTTCTAGGCCCTCTCCTATTCTCGCTATACACCAAGTCACTTGGCTCTGTCATAACCTCACATGGTCTCTCCTATCATTGCTATGCAGACGACACACAATTAATCTTCTCCTTTCCCCTTCTGACGACCAGGTGGCGAATCGCATCTCTGCATGTCTGGCAGACATATCAGTGTGGATGACGGATCATCACCTCAAGCTGAACCTCGGCAAGACGGAGCTGCTCTTCCTCCCGGGAAAGGACTGCCCGTTCCATGATCTCGCCATCACGGTTGACAACTCCATTGTGTCCTCGTCCCAGAGCGCTAAGAACCTTGGCGTGATCCTGGACAACACCCTGTCGTTCTCAAATAACATCAAGGCGGTGGCCCGTTCCTGTAGGTTCATGCTCTACAACATCCGCAGAGTACGACCCTGCCTCACACAGGAAGCGGCGCAGGTCCTAATCCAGGCACTTGTCATCTCCCGTCTGGATTACTGCAACTCGCTGTTGGCTGGGCTCCCTGCCTGTGCCATTAAACCCCTACAACTCATCCAGAACGCCGCAGCCCGTCTGGTGTTCAACCTTCCCAAGTTCTCTCACGTCACCCCGCTCCTCCGCTCTCTCCACTGGCTTCCAGTTGAATCTCGCATCCGCTACAAGACCATGGTGCTTGCCTACGGAGCTGTGAGGGGAACGGCACCTCAGTACCTCCAGGCTCTGATCAGGCCCTACACCCAAACAAGGGCACTGCGTTCATCCACCTCTGGCCTGCTCGCCTCCCTACCACTGAGGAAGTACAGTTCCCGCTCAGCCCAGTCAAAACTGTTCGCTGCTCTGGCCCCCAATGGTGGAACAAACTCCCTCACGACGCCAGGACAGCGGAGTCAATCACCACCTTCCGGAGACACCTGAAACCCCACCTCTTTAAGGAATACCTAGGATAGGATAAAGTAATCCTTCTCACCCCCCCTTAAAAGACCTAGATGCACTATTGTAAAGTGGCTGTTCCACTGGATGTCATAAGGTGAAAGCACCAATTTGTAAGTCGCTCTGGATAAGAGCGTCTGCTAAATGACTTAAATGTAAATGTAAATGTTCTATAGGCTATTGAACAACTTAATTTTGGAATATTGTAACCTCATTTTGTTTTTTCTGAAGCTCGGAGGGTTTAATTTTTACAACAATGTCCATTATATTGTAAGTACACTTCCTGTGAAATTGGTGGCTTTTCACAAGCAGGCTTTAATGTGCTGGGCTTTGCTGTATAAACAACTTTTCACCTCATGAATGTTTTATATGGACTAATGGGTCGATATTACATAGAAACAAGATGTTATTGGTTATGTAATTGGTTCTTGAAAAATATTATCCTTGTCAGCCAATTACTTAGTATCAGTGGGAATCTATTTATGCGGAGATAATTTATGGAAAGATACAACTTTGAGGTTTCAAGCAAGGAATATGACACTGTTATAAAAGCTATACCTAGTAGACTATTAATGATAAAGGGAGTCAAAATCACACATCAATGTAGTCTGGTCTGATGGTGCGGTCATGTGGTGTATAACCAGGAGTCCCAAAGCAGTGCTTGCAGTTGAAAAGAACAATGTTTTATTCCCTATTCTTTACCATTCTGAACTTTGGTGAAAGTGTGAATTGGAGCAGTAATCAAACACAATTTTTCTTGAATTATCACCTATATGAATGAAATGTTTTCAATGAATGAATGAATGAATGACTTACATTTTATTTTCGTGTCAAATCGCCAACCCATCCCTTATGGGATTAATTGACACATATTTTTTATTTCACCTTTATTTAACCAGGTAGGCTAGTTGAGAACAAGTTCTCATTTGCAACTGCGACCTGGCCAAGATAAAGCATAGCAGTGTGAACAGACAACACAGAGTTACACATGGAGTAAACAATTAACAAGTCAATAACACAGTAGAAAAAAAGGGGCAGTCTATATACAATGTGTGCAAAAGGCATGAGGTAGGCGAATAATTACAATTTTGCAGATTAACACTGGAGTGATAAATGATCAGATGGTCATGTACAGGTAGAGATATTGGTGTGCAAAAGAGCAGAAAAGTAAATAAATAAAACAGTATAAAAACAGTATGGGAATGAGGTAGGTGAAAATGGGTGGGCTATTTACCAATAGATTATGTACAGCTGCAGCGATCGGTTACACAAACATTACAATAATTCACTGTGGTAATTAAATAACAATTCTTCTTCCGGTATTCTCTGCATTGGGCATCGCACAATGAGTGACAAAATGTAAGGTAGAAATCAACACATAATAGTACAGAAGGTTGTCCAAACAATAATTATATCCCTAGAGCAGTAAAATAATATACATACATACATACATACATACATACATACATACATACATACATACATACATACATACATACATACATACATACATACATATATACATACATACATATGTGACATCTTCCTCTACCAAATCCTACTTCTGCCTCTGAATCCTCACCATGTTCTCCCCTACGGACTCCTTTACTATATAAACGTAAGGATGACAATGTCCCTCTTCTGGCCGAAGTGGTTACAGCGGTCCTCTGTTGCTAAGTTCCAGGCTGGGTCCATGAGGAAGATGAGAGGCAGCTGTGAGGTTGCCTTTAGGCCCACCAGTCCAGTTTTGAATGATAGCTGCTTGTTCAATGGGCTGACACGTGCGTCGCTCTGGATCTCCTTTCTCTTCTTTTTTACAGTGCCATCCAGACGTACAAACTTGAAAGCCTCCTCCCTAGAGACCAACCAAACAGACACAGAGAGGGAGAGATTTACAGAAAGAGGAAGAGAGAGAGAGTAAGAGATACAAAAAAAAAAAGATAAGAGAGGTCCATATACAATATTTGACATTTGTTTTATGTGTATATTACCTGAGTGGGCCCTACGGAAGAGTCAGAAAGCATGTGAACTGAGACACCCAGACTTGATGGTCCCATCCTCACGGCATAGTCTGAGTCCCATTTGGCTCTGTTGGTAGAGTGTTGGGTGTGTAACAAGGATTGTGGTTGACCGGGTCAAGGATTGTGGTTTTGATTCCTACGAGGGACCAGTATGAAAATGTGTTCACTCACTACTGTAAGTAGTTCTGGATAGTGTGTCTGCTAAGTTACTTAAATGTTAAATGAGCAGGCTAGACATTAGGCTGTCAGTCTCTCGATGTGCAAAACTGATAGAGACATACCCCAAGCGACTTACAGCTGTAATCGCAGCAAAAGGTGGCGCTACAAAGTATTAACTTAAGGGGGCTGAATAATTTTGCACGCCCAATTTTTCAGTTTTTGATTTGTTAAAAAAGTTTGAAATATCCAATAAATGTCGTTCCACTTCATGATTGTGTCCCACTTGTTGTTGATTCTTCACAAAAAAATACAGTTTTATATCTTTATGTTAGAAGCCTGAAATGTGGCAAAAGGTCGCAAAGTTCAAGGGGGCCGAATACTTTCGCAAGGCACTTCCCCCCAATGGTGGAACAAACTCCCTCACGACGCCAGGACAGCGGAGTCAATCACCACCTTCCGGAGACACCTGAAACCACACCTCTTTAAGGAATACCTAGGATAGGATAAAGTAATCCTTCTCACCCCCCCCCCTTAAAAGATTTAGATGCACTATTGTAAAGTGGCTGTTCCACTGGATGTCATAAGGTGAATGCACCAATTTGTAAGTCGCTCTGGATAAGAGCGTCTGCTAAATGACTTAAATGTAAATGTATATCACTGCTGCCTCTGCCAGCCCTCTAGATACAAACCAAGAGACTATGTGTGTGCGTGGGCACACATGGAGTCACACAAGATTGAATGTTGTGCAGCATAGTGGTAAAAAGTACATACACACATTAATTGCGCCACATCAAATATGAACTTTAGCTCTGATTTCGAGCAAGGGGTGGGGGTTTATTGTTGAACAGCGACTGTGTGTTTAAAAAAACTAAAAACAATCAATTCCAGCACCCAAAGTAATAGCATGCCGTTACACAAGACATTATATTATTATGTGACATCAGCTCCAGTCTGCACACAGTAGTTGCTGCTCAACTCAATGATAAATCATGGAATTGAGTTTAGTCAGCTACCTGAAGCCTAGACTATCATTACTAGGGACACGTTCCTCAGGCTTTGCTGACGCCTACCAGCTCTTACAATGCCTGGATAGCTATTTTTCCTTTCAGCTAACCACATAATAATTTATAGAAATCTGTCAGTCAATGACGTGACTCACAACCTATTTACACTTTCACTATTTGAACACTTGAATAACTGTTTACAAAGACAATTGTTGCTTATTTGATTCAGTTCACTGTTGACTAATGTCTAGCCCGTGACCCGGTCAGCGCAGTCTGATAGCTTTCAATGATGAGGGATCACTTTTGAGGCCTGTAGTTCCGATAGGGGTCAAAGATAATTCTGATAGGGGTCGGACATGTGTAATTATTAGTTCCGATAGGGGTCAGAGATAATTTTGATAGGGGTCGGACATGTGTGTATTAATTCTGATAGGGATCAGCACGATAGAGATTAGGGATAGATATCAGTAAGGGGATAGCTAATTGCTATTCATTAAACCTGGCGCCGAGGTTGTCCCGCGACTCGGTCGAAGTCCAGTCTGATAAGAGGTCCAATGATAAAGATAAGCTGATAGGGGTCAGAGAGATAACGTGTATTTGTAACTGTTCATATTAAAATGTAATGTGGTTGTAATCGTCTCCATTAAGATTGTTGATGGTTTGAGAGACAGAGAGAGAGAGAGAGAGAGAGAGAACTCAAGAAGGGTTATTGAATAAATCCGAAAATTCTGTGTTGTATGTAAACTTCCATGTTGTATGTATCTATAACTTCTGTGTAAAATGTATAATCAGGAACAAAATGACTGATGTATAATTGAAATAAGATCTGAATATAATATTTAATATTGCGACTATATAGTCGAATAGATCCCTTGGTTGCGCGCTCCACGAAAGCTATACCAACCCAATCGTTTTTCTCGAACTGAATATACAAGGAAAAGCTCTGAGATAAGGCAGAGTGTGAGCAATAGTGTCTCCTCGAATACATCGTTGTTATTAACTAACGACGGGCTAAGTATATTCTAATTATATTCAAGTAGTCTGGTAAAATTCCGATTAATTAAGTTACGATTAATTTCCGATTGAATTAAATTGAATCACGATTAAAAATTCACAATGGCGACCCCCAATACTCCAAAGCTGAAGTTTAATGAGTTCCTAGAAAAAAAAATGGAATATAGATCAGGGGGAAAGGGACAGTGGAAGGATATAAAGAAAGTCTGGGAGGGAGTAAAGTTAAGATGGACGCAAGCAGGTTACCTAGGAGGGGAACTGCCAACCGGGGTCCAGTTGAAAACAATGGAATGTGGGTTAAGAGAGAAAGAGGCAGAAAAGAACAAAATTCACGTATTTAAGAAAGAAGGGTCAGATACGAAGGGAGCGAGATTAATGAGAATCCTAATTGAGGGAAAACTTTGGGCGTTTAAATTAGTGCTATTTTCTGTTGTTCAGATGCCGGAGTAACAAATACAGATAACTGTAAATTGGGTCTATTTGCGGAGAAGCTCAGTTCTATAGCATTGGTGGTTCAGTGGTGGAGTTCTCGCCTGCCACGTGGGAGGCCGGGGTTCGGTTCCCAGCTGAGGTGTAAAGAGTAGTTATATATGTCTGAGTTTTTGGTTTTAATTAAACTAATTGTTTTGCAGAGAAAGTTATAGTCACTAGTATTGGTATAAGATATAAACTGAACGTTTTAAATAGTTTGTTTGGTTCAAATTGAAAGACTAATTCATTCAACTTAATATAAGAACGGAGATTTTGATGCAAGGCGATGTCTGTTCACTAAATGATTTGTTGGGAATAATACATTGGGAAAAGAGTCGTAATTAAAAATGCTAATTCAAAGACGAGACAGTAACTTAAATCAAATTAATTCTGAATAATAACGGGGGAACAATTACGATAGATTTGTGTCCATCGAAATGTTTTTATAAGATTAGCGAATTGAGAGATGTTGATTGATGTTGTAAACTCTAATTCAGGATTCAACAGATGTGATAAATTAGGTTTGGTTTATCGAACCCGAAATACTGTTGTTGCAGACAGCCAACCATTATTTACAATGAGTTGAAAATCGTTGCGAAATGAGTCAAGATTGAGCGCTTGTTGATGACATCACTTGCGAGGTTTCCGTCGCCACGGAAATAATGTCTTGACTGGGGGTGACAGAGAAAATGGTTAGTGTCCTTTAGAGAAGGTGAGGGCGTTAATGTTGAGTCACTTTTCAGAAGATGATAAACATTTCGAAATACATTTTTAAAAAAGGAGTATGTAAATCGTCATGAAAGATGCTAAAAAACTAGCAGCTGATTCGCTGGGTGGGTATCATTGATTTGTGGCGTTTATTTGGACTGTAATTGTGCCGTGAGAGAGAGGGATTGGATGTCTGAGTCATAAAACATCGCGATGGTGGATTCTGATGGTTGTTGATTCTTGGTTTGATCGTTTGAATAGCACCAGTGAATTTGAGCACTGTTTCCATTATGTGGAACGGTGTCAGGGTATTAATGATGAAAAGCAACCTCTATGGTAAAACATAATTGTACATGTTTCGGTAAACTAGCGAGGTTGAATTTGGTTATTTGAACATTTCCCTTGATACGTAGACATACGTAACAGGGGCAAGTTGTTTTTCCTTGAGGAACACGCAGATGGTGTTTTGTTTTATTGAGATGTAAATGTGAGTTGAAGGAGCCAAGGGAAAATACGTTATTTTGATTAAATATCTGGGATTATAATCATGGGGAGAATGAGGCCATAAACGACCAAATTGGAAAGGCCTGGAAGTTTTGATTAATCATTAAGGTTTGCAAATATATACACATAAAACATTTGTTAGGACTATTTGTTTTGGTGCAAAGGTATTTTAAAGAGACACGCTCAAATATGGAACTTTATGAGTTTTAAATTACACAAGTGAATTTGGATTTTAAGGATAAAGGGTTCTTTGATATGTCTAATGTAGTATAGAACTTGACTATAAAAGGGTGGGTTGACTCATGGACCTTATCATGACTGTCTTCTAAGGTCTGATCAGCCTTGGGGGAGAGTCATTGGTATAATGAATGTGGTCATATTGAGATACTAGTTTTAAGGTAAATTCATTATAAAGGAGTTTAGGTTAGGAGGTTAGGATAGGAGATATATTAAGCCAATAGGGCAGGGAATTACATAGAAAAATAAGTTTCAGTTCTTAGGGGTGATAAATTACTGTAGATAAGGAATTCTGCACTCTGCAACATATATTAAATTCATGTTATTGTCAGATAGAATACTGAGGGTCCTTGAAGGAAGGATTTTGATATGATAAGCATTTGTTTAGATTTTTTTTTGACCATTAGGGGTTTAAAAAAAATATATAGTATTAAAATTAACAGGTATATAGGACATCTGTGATGATTTAGGATTATTGTTAGGTTGATTAAGGAAATGTAAGGACTTTAGAGATTGACACTCATAGACATGATTTTAGATAAAGTCAAACAGTTAGAAGCTTAGTGGTATTTGAGAAATATGAGAGAAAGGGTTTAAATTGGTAAATATATATTTAAGAAAATATATAACCAGCGCAGATAGTTCTTAAGTAGATAAGAAACTTGACAGGGAATTGGTACTGGATTGACGCCCAAGGGAGAATTGGACATGTGGAAAACTAAAAGGGGCTCCTTCATGATGATGTCAGACATAAGGATAATATACTAATCTTACCTAAGTCATTATTTAGAGTAGGTAAGGTTGATACCTGGGCAGAGTCAGGTATCAAAAGGGGGATGGGTAAATTGTGGTCTAGGATAGGATGGGGCTTATTGGATAAGAAACTAATAAAAAAAAAAATATGTAAGCTAACAATTGGGAATAGAAGTTAAAGATAAAATCAGATAAAACATATGAGAAATTGTTTGTTAACCAAGCCTGTATGTCCAGGATTTTATGCATTACAGGTGAACTACAGGTGAAGTCACTCAATCCAGTCCCCAGAGGCTTGGGGACCATAGAAGACCCCTGGTGACAGCTAGCTGAAAGAGCTACCCAGATTAATATCGCACGGCAGAAGGGTAAGACACTTTTTTCACTGTCGGACAATAAACAGTGTTCGGGAGAAGAACTGGAATTAACAGAATTCCGGGGGCCAACTCTCGAATGAAGCAACCCTACCTGTCCTATCACCCCTGTTTTTGTTCATAGAAGTGAAGATGTGTCTGGCTCTGGCTAAGCGATGTGTATTTTGTTCCAAAATAAGCATAAGAGATCCCTAGATCTGGGTAGACAAGAAGTTAGAGTAGAGATTACATGATAACCGACTTCGGACAGTTCTAGGATTGGAGAAGAGGGTATCCTTATAGCATGGGGGATCCCACAAGGGTGGATAGGTTTTCCATGATATGGGGAAACCTGGGAGCAATGTTGAACTTTGTAAAGGTGATGAAATCCTACTAACCATCAAAACTATTAAGCTCTCTGATGCAGGCACTCACACCCTCGGACTACAAAGGACGAGGACAGACATGATGGGTGTGTTTTCTATTAAGGTACTGCCAAGACCAGAGGTAGCTGGACACACTCCTCTACCACCACTGTGTTAAAAATACCATTCAGGTAATTAATGTTAGAGACTATTCGGCTATGGATCAATTAGAAACTGAGACTGGTTTTGATAGTAGGGACAATTTGTGGCTGTCTTATATGAGGTACACAGCTAAAACCCTGAGAAGAAAGGACTGTATTATTTGTAGTTATGCTAGACCTGTTCTGGCTACACACCCATTTGCAGTAGGAGAAGGAGAGGGGTGGTTGTGTATTCTGAGAAGTTTTTACCAGGTTAAGCCCAATTCAACCCTCTGTTCCTCTTTGAGCCTTGTGTTTCCTGCAGTACCTCCTCATCGGGCCTCTTGGGGTGTTGAGGCATATGGGGGCAATTACGAGTGCATCACGGGTACAGGTAATGGTATTGATTATGGGAGATTGCCTGAAGCTGATTGCAGGAGTAACATAACCATTAATTCCACTTGGCCAGTTACAGGCCTAAACCAAACTAGTGGTCTGGCTGATGTATGTTGGATGAGTGGAGCAAAAAGAGTGCTGAGACCCATTCTTAGAGGAGAATGGCAAGGTACGTGTGGTCTGACCAGTTTGATAATTCCACTGACCATTGTTGATGTTGTTGCTGAACAGCTGCTGAGTTCTGTAACCAGGGGACCTGAAAACATTCCATCCCATGGGAGACATAGATGTAGTAGTGCTCCATGGAGAGGATGTAGTTGACATACACACTAACCTGTTGGGTGTGCCAGTGGGGGTTCCTCATGAGTTTCAGGCCTTGGGTAGGAATGATGGACTCTGGCACTTACTACCTACTATGGGTCCAGCCATGGTGGATGCTAGACAGACTGCATGGATTAATTATATCTACTATAATCAACAGCGTTTTGTGAATTACTCCCGTGATGCACTCACTAGTATGTCTGAACAGCTTGAGGCCACATTTGGGGTTTCCAGACAGAATAGACTTGCCTTGAATATGCTTCTTGCCAGTCAGGGGGACGTCTGCAAGATGTTCGGTAAACAATGTTGCACATATATTATATTCCTAATAATACCAGTTCAGATGATAGTTTTTAAACTTCACAATCTAAGGCGGGCTTGATGCACTGTCTGCTAAGATGAGGTCCACGGGGGGGTGGAGGAGTCTGTTCTCTTGGCCTGGTTTGGTAAGTGCACTGGTATGATGGTTACTGGATTTCTGACCCTAATTCTTGTATTATTTGTTATTGATGTGATGTGCTGCTTGCATCATACCGTGTTTTGAGAAGTCTGTTACAGATGTGGTGAGGGCTTCAGGCATATGCCTTTGCTTGATGCTCCAGTTGGCGATGCTGATACGGACGCATGCTTTCAGGGGAAGATGGGACTGACTGATGATGACACATGGTTTGGAGTTCCTGGGTGGCAAGGAGCCCACCTGGTACAGGATAGGAGTAGCTGAGAGGACCAGATGGTTTCTAATAATTCTTTACTCTGTTTTCCATGACCAAAGTTTTATCCTACATCTTACATGTCAATAACAATAAAGTTTTATCCTGTTTTTGATGAGTGACACCCTTGGGGGGAACAAAGGCATACAACAAAGGCATATATAACTTGTTATTAGTAATAAACTTTTTATTATTTTCATGAAATGCTATGACTGCTGAAATAAAGGATAATTGAGTGACACCCTAGCAGGAGTCAAAAGGGGGACCTAAATTTCACACTATTTTCTTTTGTTCTGTTTTTGAATGAGCTGTTCTCTTTTGACATGAAGGTAGTTTAAACTTTGTAACTGTTATATGATTCATTGCTGAGTTTTTGTTCACACCCTTGGGGTTATTTTACATTATAGCCATTACCATATATATGATTGAATATTATCTGCTGTTGCCTTGTGTGGATGTATGTATGTGTTATGCTACCTAGCTGATTTGAAACATTGTTAAAAGTATCAGGGCCATGGAACTTTCTCATGCTGGAAAAATACAGAAGGAAGGGCACATTCAGAGCGTGGGGTTGCGAGAACAAGCGGTCTTTTTGGTTAGATAACAGGAGCCAGGTGCGAGATAACGGTATGGAGCATGAGACCCATCTCAGTTTTTGCAGCAATTTTAGGAGGGGGATCCAATTGCTTTTATTGATTAAGCTTCTCCATTGTATGGCGTGTCCCATCTGGGATGGGAAGAGGGGGAAATTATTTTTCTTTGTGGGCCATTTCCGGATAGACATACCTAGTTTAGGATATTTTTCCTTTTTGGATTATGTCTTCGTTTTTGCTTGGAGTAATGTATCTGGACTATATCACATCTCTTAGGAGATGTGAAGAGAGGTATCACAACTTTTTCCTGCTGGAAAAAGCTGGCTAATGTGGACAATAATTTTTACTTTTATTTTGAGCTGTTCTCCGCTCTGTTAAATGAGGGTTGTAAGTTCCTAGGTGGCTGGTAGCCAACTTAGTACATAGTGGGATTGAATGGAGAACATGATGGTAATACATAAATGTCTATTTCTGTTTAATACCGTGCCTTATTTCATAGTCCTTTTGGGAGAAGTTTCTCTTTGTGTCTGGACCTAGTTAGGTTGTGTCACGTCTCTGGTGAGACGTGAAGAGAGGGTTTTGTAAAGAATTGCTATTATGCAGGAGACCAATCTACTGCTAAATACGTGGCTATTGCATTGTTATAACTGAGACAACACATAGCAACGTATTTTCACAGTAAAGCCTGTGGGGTCCCCTACAGGATAGCTCCCACATTACACATAATCTCCCTTTTAAACGAACACTGTGTGCCCGAAGAAGATTCTACGATGACGGACAGACAACTGAGCCAATGGCAGAAGACTACAGACTACAACCAGCTGAACCAATCCGGAGATCCGATCTTCCTAGAGTCAACCTACTTTCTGTGACGTATATAAGGGCTGTGCTGACTGTTTACGCTCTCTGCCTGCTGTTCCAACACGAACTAACGGAAGAGCCGTATTTACGTGTACCAGATATTCTCCCTCTGAAATAAACTGTCGCTTGTCGTACAATTTTAACACCTGGGGCCTGTTGCACAAAAGTAGAATTAAGACATCCGGGATAAATGACTCAGCTGAGCTCAATGAAGCCAAAACATGTGCGTCCAGGCTTAATTGGTTGCACAATGACCAAGCCAGGATGAGCAGACACGGATTCATTAAGCCAGGTGAAACCAATCCTGGATAGGTGCGCGCTCACGGCTCACTCAAATAGACCCCGCCACAGATTAACTGATTTACCATGGCAACTAGAGCCGCGTACTTTTCCCCGTCGGAAGCACAAATCCTCATGGAGGCATACGAGGAGGTAAAATATATAATTAAGAAGAAAGGCAACACCGCCACAGTGATAAAGCAAAGAGAAAAAGCGTGGCAAAGTATTGCAGACCGCCTGAATGCGTAAGTAGTGCACAATTACACACTCACCGCTCCGCTGAAACATCACAATTACAATTCAAATATTTAATTCACATCTCCAAAAATGCAGTTGTACTGTAATTATGAAACGGTTAAATTTTTAATTGAAATGCACTGCAGATATGAGTGAAATTGTGTAAAGTAACTCCATCACACTGTATAAAGCTATGATACATTTTTTGATATTTTTACTGAAAACAAGACAAAAATACCAAGTAATTTTTTGCAGTGTGACTCCATTAAATGTGTGTGTGTGTGTGTGTGTGTAGATTAAACATGAACGGGCCAAAACGGACATGGCAGCAGGTCAAAATCAAATACAAGAACATTCTGCAGAATGGTATGGTCCCTGACTAATATTTAACAAAGTACAAGCATATATTGTACCCAGAAGGTGCCTGCTCACACATTGTCTGTACTGTTTTAGCAGTGAAAAAGAATACCCACAGACAAGGCACGGGTGGTGGGTCACCAAAGGCTGACCTTACCCCAGCAGAGGACATGGCCTTGGAGCTAAATAAAGGCAGGCCCGTCTTAGAGGGGATCCCTGGGGGGAAAGAGACGAGCATAGGTTCCTCCCAAGATGCCACCCGCTTCATTCAAGGTATGTCCTTCCATCTCTACATGGGATACAACCACATTCATATTGAATCAATTTGGACTGTCTGACTTTGGTTTACCTATTGCCTTGCAGTGCCTGGCAGCACTGTGTTCCTGTTAGAGCCACCAGCACAAGCACCAGACGATGCTGATCCAGTGAGTACTCCATCAAAGGCATACTGTAGGCCTGGCATGTCTTGTCTACTAGCTTCAATATGAATCCGATTAAATGTGATAGGGTGAAGGCCCCAGTGCAGCAGCAACAGCACATGATGGAGACGATGATGAGGAGGAGACCATCTCTCTGGATTCCAGAAGGCATGAGGTATCATGTTAAGACTGTGAAAGTACTATTTACTCTACAATGGTGAGGAGTCCTCATCAAAATCAAAAATCTAATTTCTTTTACAGGACCCAGATGCTATACAGTGGGAAAACCAGCCTGGCAACATAGTGCATATTAATAAAAGGACACCACATCCTGCCAAATTCCAGCTGCGCTAATTGTATTGTGTTCACAGAGCTCACAAGCTATCAGAAAGTTGTATGGCAACCACCTCCGGCGCCAAATAGAACTGGCAGACATAGACATTCAGTACAAGAAGAAAAAGATGGAAAATCTTGCACTGGAGTCCGAAATAAAAAGAGGACAATTATGAAACTGGACCTTGAAATAAAAAAACTTGAGAGGGAGGTGAGATATGCCTTCAATGTACACTGTATGCTAACTGTAACACAAATGTATTAATCATTATTTTTCTTTCCTCCCCCAGCTCCAAGAAGATGACACAGCTCAAAATAAAAATTTGGTATATTCTCGTAAAGTCAAGTGAGCCATGACATATGAGCTCTTATTGTGAGCACACAGGACGGTGGCATCTTTCTAAGGTTTTTTTTATTTTCCCAGCAATCAGTACAACCAAGTCATCGTTATAAGGCATCGCCCTCTTTTGCCCACCCCCCCAGCACCAGGTGTGGCCACTAGCCTATATGAAGGCCCAAAATTGTGTGTTCCTTTCTGCTCTGACAATTGCATGCCCATTCGTGCGAGATGTGGTGGATGAAGAAGCACTTGTGCTGAGGAGAGCCTTCAGGCGAGAAAGGGTCTTCAGGGACCGGTTGGACCCACTGGCCTTCCCTGATGACCATCTATATGAAAGATACAGGTTTTCTGCAGATGGCATCAGGTATCTATGCAGACTACTGGGTCCCAGGATTAAGCACCGCACTGCACGGAGCCATGCACTGAGTGTGGAGCAAATGGTTTGTGTGGCCTTGCGCTTTTTTCTAGTGGAGCCTTCCTGTACTCAGTGGGGGATGCAGAACAGCTGAACAAGGCCACAATTTGCCGCACAATAAGGAGTGTGTGTCTGGCTATCAAAGCATTAGCAGATGTCTTCATCTCCTTCCCTGGCCACAGAAGACTCTGTGACATCAAAGAGGAGTTCTATAGGATTGCAGGTAAGAGGATCTACAAATTACAGGACAACTGTTAACACATAGTAGGATACTCATTACTTTGTGTGACAGGTTTCCCCAATGTCATTGGTGCAGTGGACTGCACACACATAAGGATAAAAGCCCCTCAGGTGCCCATGAGGCCGATTTTGTGAATAGGAAATCCTTTCACAGCATTAATGTTCAGGTGAACATAACTTTTGATATTGTCCATTGACGAACACTCTGCATTGCCAGTGATGTGCATTGATTGGTGTAATATTCCTCATCTTATGATTTCAGATGGTCTGCAATGCTGACTGTGTGATCAGCAATGTTGTGGCAAAATGGCCTGGCTCAGTCCATGACTCCAGAATCTTTCGGGCCTCTGAAATCTATCAGTGCCTATCACAAGGTAAGCCACACAACCCCTATTTATAACCATCATGGCTGTGTCAAGAATATCACTGTGTTTATGAGGTAGTAATGATGAGATTTTGTGTTGACAGGTGAATTCTCTGGTGTGTTGCTGGGAGACAGGGGTATGGCTGCCAGCCTTTTCTCCTGACACCTTTCACAGACCCCCAGGAAGCACAGCAGGCCTACAACCATGCCCATGCCAGGACCAGGGCCAGAGTTGAAATGACCTTTGGCCTCCTGAAGGCACGCTTTCACTGCCTTCACAAATTAAGGGTCAGCCCTGTTAGGGCATGTGATATTACTGTGGCTTGTGCTGTCCTCCACAATGTGGCCTGCCTGAGGAAGGAGAGGGCCCCCAGAGTGCCACCAGCCATGGACTGGGACAATCCGGCAATCTTCCCTGATGACGACAGTGGTCGGCTGCTGAGGGACCAATATGTGTTGAATTATTTTAGTTAGTATGTGTGCTTTCAATTTTGGTTAAATATGTCCTGCGGTGGCAGAGGAATTTGGTTTTTTTTGGGTTCGTTTTTTGACGAATTTGGCCTCTTATGATGTTTGTGCGGTATACTGTGTATAATACAAGGCTGCAGGGAGGCTACTGCATCCATTCATTTGTCTGTTCAGTTGATGTGTATGGATTTGTCCTGCATTTATTTTATTTTATATCATTTTGTATAATATGCTTGGATTCTGTGCTTTCCATCTTGTAGAGTCACTGACTTCAGTTTCGAAAGGAGCTGATGGTTTACCTGCTTTGTTTTGTCCTTATTCAATAAAGGAACATAATGTTACACATTGTGTTTTTATATTCATATGGAATGTGTATTTGTTTATATGACAGAGTACTAGGGCCACACTGAAGAAAAAGGATAAAGTCATAAATTTATTAGGCTGGTTCTTTCTGCAGAAAAGCTACATATTGTTTTTAGTTTTGATACTTATGACAATGTGATACTTAATATTCTGGCACATCAGCATGTCTTTGTTTATGAAACCATACTGAAGTACAATTTCACAAAATGCCCCACATCTGTCATTTTAACAACTGTCCTCCTTTAAAACAACTGGTTACAATATTATGACTTGTGTTTTTTTCCCCTCTGTGGCCCTAATATTCTATCATTTTATATATAGCCTTATAGTCTATGGGAAACTGTAAATTATCTAATGATAGCAACATCTAAAAATCATTTTTCATCCAAAATCATTGAAATTAATGATCACAAACGTTTAAATAACAGTGGGTCTAGTTATATGTGATAACAATGTATAGTGAGCAGTGAAATAACTATTGGTTTCCATTTGTGGTGACTGCTGACTGACATTAGGGATGAGATTAAATAGATCCTGGAATTTAGCCTGGTCTGGAGCAGGCTAGCTCCACAGAATAAATCTCCATGGTAATTTATACCATAACATATCCTCCTGCCCCCTATCCATCTTTAGTGCAACCGGATTACGGATCAATTGAGCCAGGATCACCAAGATATCCTGGCTTAATCCCTTATCCTAGTTTTGTGCAACAGGCCCCTGGTCTGAATCGATCCTTAACCGGCTCACCCTTCTAATATCCTTTTATCAACACCCGCCAACCCCTATTTTTACGCTTCTGCAACTTTCTGTTCATCATATATGCACAGTCACTTTAACGATACCTACATGTGTACATACTACCTCAATAAGCCTGACTAACAGGTGTCTGTATATAGCCTTGCTACTCTTTTTTCAAATGTCTTTCTGCTGTTGTTTTATTTCTTTACTTACTTACCTACCCACACACACACAACACACACACACACACTTTTTTGGGGTGCCATTGGTTAGAGCCTGTAAGTAAGCATTTCACTGTAAGGTTTACGCCTGTTGTATTCGGCGCACGTGACAAATAAACTTTGATTTGAGGTGGGATTTATAACTTTGTGGTTGTGGTAACTAGTGACGACCCCTCACGCATACACAGAGATATTGGAGAAAGGAATCCCATTGGCCAATAAATGGAGGCACGTAAACGCCTCACCCAGCAGACGGTCGACCAATCGCGTTCACGTTGTTATGCCGCGTCACACTGTTGCTAAACTAATCGTCACGCCATCCCTTCTCAAAGTCAGGGTATGAGTCGAGAAACCTGTGTATTTGCCTCGAAAGTACGTACGTCTCGATTCAAAAACTATACGATATTACAGATAACTTAATTATCTCACATATTGGAACAAAATTGTAATATTGTACTTGTTGTTGACGAAATGAATGACAATGTGGGCTGACACATCGTATAATGTGGTGCAAGTAATGGGCTGTGTCTTGTTACAAATAACAAACACTTCGAATGTCAAAATCGCAACGCTTGTAAATGAGCAATACCAATGGTTTTGTAAAAGCACCACCAAGTTCTCAATTTATAAGATGTGTAAATTATATAGTTGAATAAAAAATAAAATAAAAAACGCGGCACGAACTAGGTAAACTGGCGGCTTTGTTGAACGTTTGTTACCTTGCGCACTCAAGAAAGCTCAACCAATTATTTTTTCAACTCTCATTGTTCTATTTGTGGCTCAACCTGTAACCCGACGGGTTCTACGGCGAAGATCATGAATATTCATGTCTCGCCCCTCCCCCCTCTACTACAGAAGGAAATTTCGCCCACCGTTCATGGCCGTTGATGTGAACAGTACATTAGCTAACTAAAAGAAGAATATTCCGAAACCATGGCACAATCAGGCAAAGTAAGAATGACATCTAAAATCTACTTATGTTTCATGGTTCACGACAGTTGGTCTCACACGGCCACAAGTTCAATGACAACATGGTTGAACTCGCTAGCTAGCTAACGTTAGCAAATGAGCTAACTACTGTAGCTATTGTGGAACTACACTTCTGTGGGCATGGAATGTTTAGCTAGTTACCTAGCTATTTTGTATCACTGTTGTTCACTTGAGACACGTGCTGAACATTGAGTTACAATTGATCTATTTCGAATACTCATTGGGCGGGTTCGATTACACTGAGCGGCGGGACACCCGGCATAGATAGGCCCGTCACGTCATCGGGCGAAAGCAAGCAGTAATCTGAGCCGCTTGGTCATTTTGTCAACAAGGCAGCATGGTACATTCTCCTGAAACATCTCTTTTCCATGAAATACGTTAGAGTTGTCTAGACAGCTTTCGTTGGAAAGGCAGATGAAGCGTTTATCAAAAGTGTTTCCCCAAGCAAAATGGATTAATCTCACTAATATAATGTAATGGCGCCTTTTTGTAGGCAATAACTCCACCATGGTTCGTTGGACAAAGCCTATGAGGAAAATTATATTTGGGTTTGGGTAAACGCTGAAAATGAGGTCTGTGGTAAACACAGGTTTGAGATCTTATACGTTAGGTTCTAGGATATAATCTTCGTCAGCTAACGTCATTTTCAGTGAATTTGGAAGAATTGATGTAATATTAAAATACATAAATCACATAAAGGCGTCATAATTCGTAAAGGCCCTGTTAACCGACTGCTATCTCATAGACATTTTTTAAATGAGATTTCCTAAACCTGTGTTAAGCTCAGACCTTATTTTCTGCGTTTATTCCATAACCCTATTCTTTCCCCATTAATTTTTCACAAAGGGATGTCTGAACGAACCAGAGGTAATTTATTTCCTCGTTTTTTAGGAATAAAAACTGGCAAACTCTATTACTACTGCAATCAATTTTAAACCCAGGCAGGATTAATCGAACCCTCCCCCAGTTGTCTGTTTGTGATTGGTTGGTGATGATGGGTTAAAGAACACCAGTTGAAATGCTTATCCCAAAGGTTGTTTTATAGGGAACCCCATCAAGAACATCAACTAGACAGAAAGTTGGAGAGATTGGTGACGACAAACAGGATGAAAATAATTCTGGTAAGTGGTTCCCAACTATTTTCTCCTTTATAGCCTGTGCAATATTTAATGCAACGTATATTGAGAAAGTTACTTGTTTAATGCGTCCTTGATACATCAATGTAACTTTCAGAAGGCCAGACTGATTCTCCAGCATCAACAGAGGTAGCTGCCCCTACTCCACAGGTCATCTTTTCCACAGAACCTGATGCTAATGAGGATGGAGATAAAGTAGCTCCCATTGAAGATGATGTTACAGAGAACGAGGAGGTCAAAGATGTCCCAGGTAAAGAAAATGCTTTGAGGGGAGGCAAGCGTATACCATATATTTAGTGTGTATGACATTGTCCCAGCATGTAATTGGAATAGGGATAATGTTCATATGACATTTCTTAAATGCAAAACATTTCCTGTTCCGTTAAATTCAGTAGGTATTTCCTTTGTTAATGAATATTGTTTATGTAGTTTGTGAAGCGGAGCAGATGGACACAACTCCTGCTGCTGAGGAGGAAGCTGTTAAGGTCACCTGTGAGTCCGAAAATGCCATCGAAGATGCCAGTAATGTTGAAGAGAAGACCAATGGAAATGACCATGGTGAGGTCAAAGAACAACAGAATTGTAATGCATTTTTGCTAGGGGTGTATTCACTCCGAACCAAACGGAAGCAAAATCGGAGGCACCTACCTTCATTTATCCAATTAAAAACTCAAGTTTTTGTTGCGTAACGCAACTGGACTAATAATTACCCCCCCATGTTTTTCCATCAGGGTATGTATGGAATAGGGTTTAATACATGTGTCTATGTGCGTTTCTCTCTCCAGCTGTTGCAGTAGCCCCAGTGAAGAGGAAAGCAGAGGATGAGACTTCTCCAGCTAAGAAAACAAAGTGCATTAATGGTGGTATGGTTATGAGCAAGAGTTAATATCACTCCTGTTTTGAGTGCTTGATTGATGGTGTCAGTGAGCCAACATGCTCCTTTGTTTCTTTTCTTCTTTTTTTTTTTAGGTTTTTGTCTTTTTGTTGGTAACTTGAACACATCCAAGGAAGTGGAGGAAATCAATGATGCCTTGGCCAACTTTTTTACGTCGCATAGTCTGTTATTTCAAGCTATTCGAGTGGACATAACAAAGTGGGTACCATTTTTATGCACTTAATAAACTTAAACTCTTCAAATGTTTGTACATTTCCTCACGAGACCGATTATTCCCCTTTCCATGGCAAAGGATTTGTACAAATATATTGACATAATGTCAAATGTGTTTTTGGGATGCATTCTCTAGGAAATTTGCATATGTAGACTTTCACACAGAGGAAGACTTGACAAAAGCCCTTGAGCTGGATAGGGTGAAGATCCTGGACCAAAAGATAAGGCTAGGCAAGGCTAATGTCAAAGATGTCACAGCAGAGGAAAAAAAAGGTACTAGTCTCATCTTGAGTGAGTTTTCCATGCTACTGATATTAGACATTTCTAGAATTGATTGATTGATTTCCATGTACTGACAGACGTCTCCCCCCCACACACAGCTAAAGATGCCAAGACCTTGTACGTCAAAAATATCTCATTCTCGGCAACAAAGGAGGACTTGAAGAAAGTCTTTGACACGGCGGTCGAAATCAGGTTTCCTAGAGGCATTGGCCGACCAAGCAAAGGGTGAGAGTTGTCATCCAAAGTGCCCGTTTGATATCAATGCTTGATTTACAAGGTACCGTGTGGATCCCAGGATTCAGCTCTTAACACTTGGCGTCTTCTTAATTGTGACAGAATTGCCTACATAGAGTTCAAAACGGAGGCCATTGCTGAGAAAGTGCTGGAGGAGAAGCAGGGGACTGATGTCCAAGGCCGTGTCATCGTTATTGACTTCTTGGGAGAGAAGAGCCAACAACAAAAAATGATCAATGCTCCAGGTAAGGATAGACTGAAATGAAGTCACTGGGAATTCCATTACTGTAGAAGCACAAGGTACTTGAATAGCTATATGGCTAGTCACGTTGCTCTATAGCATCTTCGAGATGAGACAGATTTTTACAAAGTGTATTAATTCACTGGTTAGTTAACATGTCCTCTATTGTTCTGTTCCATAGCTGAGGCCCCACCGAATAACGAGTTATTGGTGACAAACCTGGCTTACACTGCAAAAGAGGATGCCCTAAGGAAAATCTTTCTGAAAGCAGTCAGTGTCAGAATACCACAGAGCAGTGGCAAACCAAGAGGGTAAGGGTGCACATTGATGCTGCACCTGCTTTTTGTTGCGCTCACCCGAAAATGTTTGTGCGCCATCAAATAGATCATTATAAATATTCTGTTAGGATGAATTTGATATTAATTTCATGTTCAGAATCACATGGACATGGTAATTTGAGACAATTGTGTCAATTTGCCCCCCCCCCTCCTTTTTTAAAAAAGTCATGCCTTCGTTCAGTTTGAAAGTGTGGAGGATGCCAAAGAAGCCATGGAATCATCGTTAAACAAAGAGATTTGTGGAAGAGCCATCGGAGTAAAGTTCAGCCAGAAGAGGCCAGAAGGTGACCAAGAGAACTCAGGTGAATATAGCAGAAAATTCGTAGGTGAATAATTCACGTTGTTTGACTGTGCCCATCATTCATACCTATGTGTTGTGTGTTCTCTTGGTAGTTCCTTCCAAGACGTTGATGGTCAGGAATCTTGCCAAGGAGACGAGCGAGGAGACTTTGAAAAGCTCCTTTGAAGGTGCAATTGAAGCTCGAGTCACTAAAGACAAGGAGACTGGTGAATCTAGAGGGTATGTTTCAAAATATGACCCTTTTGAAACCACATTGTTATTACATTCAGACAGTGCTTTGAATACTCCTTCTTCGTACTTCTCAGGTTTGGCTTTGTGGACTTTGAGAGCATAGAGGTCTGCAAGGCTGTTAAGGAGGCTGTGGTGGACCTTCAGATTGACGGGAGCAAGGTGACCCTGATCTATGCCACGCCCCAGGGCGAACGAGGACCTCGTGGAGAAGGAACGGGCTTCAACAGGAGCTTCAGAGGGAAACCCGGAGGTCGAGGTGGCGGTCGAGGCAGGGGCAGGGGTGGAGGCTTCAGGGGTGGACGAGGAGGTGAGGTGATCTAGTTTGAATTTAATTTTTTGGGAAAAGTCATGAGGACATATCAATTGATACTTAAAATCCAATTTGATTTGTCACATGCTTCGTAAACAACAGGTGAAATGCTTTCTAACGAGTCCTTTTCCAACGATACAGAGTTAACCATAAAAAAGATCAAATAGAAATAGTGACGCGGAATAAATATGCAGTGAATAACAATACCAAGTCAAAATAACATGGCTATATACAGGGAGTACCAGTACAGAGTCCATGTGCAAGGGTATGAGGTAGGTATGAACATATAGGTAGGAGTAAAGTGACTTGGCAACAACATAGACCGTAGCAGCAGTGTATATGGGCAGTGTGAAAGTGTGTGTGGCGTCAGTATGCATGTGTGTGCATATTGTGTGCGTGTTAGCGTGTCAGTGTAATTATCTGTGAGTGAGAGTCCAGTGTGTGCGCGTTGTCAGTGTAAAAAAAAAAAAAAATAGGGTAAACGCAAGTAGTCCAGATAGCTATTTAGCAGTCTTATGGCTTGGGGGTAGAAACTGTTCAGGGTCCTGTTGGTTCCAGACCTGGTGCCATGCGCTAACAGAGAACAGTCTATGGCTTTGGTGACTGGAGCCTTTGACAATTTTTTGGGCCTTCCTCTGAAACCGCCTGGTATAGAGGTCCTGGGTGCCAGGGAGCTCGGCCTCAGTAATGTACTAGGCCGTACCTTCCACCCTCGGTAGTGCCTTGCAGTCGTGTTTCTTGCAGTTGCCGTACTAATCAGTGATGCAGCCAGTCAACATGCTCTCAATGGTTCAGCTGTATAACTTTTTGATGATCTGAGTGCCTGTGCCAAATCTGTCATGCCCTCTTCACAACTGTGTGTGTGTACTTCACACTTTTTAATGTGGTGCTAGTGCCTGAAATGTCTTTTTACTCGAGTTATATCTACCAACAATTCTATCAGCTTTGGAAGATGGTGTCATTTGTTGTTGTTTTTCAGGCAGAGGTGGTGGCGGCGGTGGAAGGAGGACTTAAAACAGCAAATATCTTCTTCTTTTTTACAATGGACTGCTGCAGCTGAGCTCTAATTCAACATCTGAATTAACTGACAAGCTTGTAATGGGCATCTATCCCTTATAATTTCAATTTCAAAAAACAAAAAAAAACAAATGAATTTTTTCGTAGTTTAAATGATTTATGTGAAAAGATTCTACCACGTTCATACTTAACAATGTAATGTCTTACACACTTGCTGTATGTGTAACATTTTGTTTGAGTTTGTCTGTTTTCCATTAGTTTACCTTTTAACTGTTAATTTCTTGATTATGCAAATACTATATTGAAGACTGAGTAATTAAAGGGTTCCCAAATTTAATGTGAATTTTCAGATTTTTATTTTTGAAAATCTTTATTTTGTGAGATTTTAGAGGGGGATCTTGTGTCTTTTTGCTACAGAAATGTCCAACAATATATGTTCCTACATATGCTGAGCACTTGTTGGCTGCTGTTCCTTCACGCTGCAGTCTAACTCATCCCAAACCATCTCAATTGGTTTGAGGTCGGTTGATTGTGGAGGCCAGGTCATCTGATGCAGCACTCCATTACTCTCCTTGGTAAAATAGCCCTTACACAGCCTAGAGGTGTGTTGGGTCATTGTCCTGATGAAAGACAAAT
Organism: Oncorhynchus nerka; assembly: GCF_034236695.1. Taxonomy (NCBI): domain Eukaryota; kingdom Metazoa; phylum Chordata; class Actinopteri; order Salmoniformes; family Salmonidae; genus Oncorhynchus; species Oncorhynchus nerka. The sequence continues at coordinate 5,211,285 of NC_088424.1, read as the reverse complement.
GATAGTTGCACTCAGCACAAACCAGATGGGATGGTGTATCGCTGCAGAATGCTGTGGTAGCCATGCTGGTTAAGTGCCTTGAATTATAAATACATCGCAGACAGTGTCACCAGCAAAACACCATCACACCTCCATGCTTCACGGTGGGAACCACAAATGCAGAGATCATCCGTTCACCTACTCTGCGTCTCACAAAGACACGGCGGAACCAAATATGTAAAATTGGGAGTCGACAGATTTCCACCTGTAATGTCCATTGCTCGTGTTTCTTTGCCTAAGCAAGTCTCATCTTCTTATTGGTGTCCTTTAATAGTTTTTTTTTTTTTTGCAGTAATTTGACCATGAAGGGCTGATTCACCCAGTCTCAACTGAACAGTTGATGTTGAGATGTGTCTGTTACTTGAACTCGAAGAAGCATTTATTTGTGCTGCGTTCTGAGGTGCAGTTAACTCCAATGAACTTATCCTCTGCAACAAAGGTAGCTCTGGATCTTCCTTTCCTGTGGCGGTCTTCATGAGAGCCAGTTTCATCATAGCGCTTGATGGTTTTTGTGACTGCACTTGAAACTTTCAATGTTCTTGAAATGTTCTGCATTGACTGACCTTCATGTCTTAAAGTAATGATGGACTGTCATTTCTCTTTGCTTATTTGAGCTCTTGCCATAATATGGACTTGGTCTTCTACCAAATAGGGCCATCTTATGTATACCAGTCCTACCTTGTCACAACACAACTGATTGGCTAAAACGCATTAAGAAGGAAAGAAATTCTGTAAATTAACTTTTAACGAGGCACACCTGTTAATTGAAATTCTTTCCAGGTTACTACCTCATGAAGCTGGTTGATAGAATGCCAAGAGTGTGCAAAGTTGTCATCAAGGCAAAGGGTGGCTACTTTGAAGAATCTCAAATCTAAAATATATTCTGGCTCATTTAACACTTTTTTTTGGTTAATACATGATTCCATATGTGTTATTTCCTAGTTTTGATGTCTTCACTATTATTCTACAATGTAGAGAGAGAAAAAAGAAAAACCTGTTCAAACGTTTGACTGGTACTGTAATTATGTGTGGGTATGATACAGAGGAGTACATTCCAGACCAGAAGATGCGACTTGGGCAAAGTGGGATATACTCACTATGTCCCATCTTATGCTTCATTAGAAATCGAATGTTGCGTGTAATTTATCCTCCACATGTCATCAAATGATCTAGACTACTTGGTCTCATTGGTGGACCAAATTGGCCTTATACCAGTTACTACATATAATGAACAAATGAAATTGTCAGATTGAACAAATTAGTTAAGAGTTTTGAGGGAAGGGGGATACCTAGTCAGTTGCAGAAGCGAATGCAAACAACTAAAATGTGTCTTAGGCATTTAACCCAACCCTTGTGAATCAGGGAGGTGCCGGGGGCCTTAATCAACGTCATCATCGGCGCCCAGGGTGCAGTTGTTGGGGGTTAACTGCCTTGTTCAAGGGCAGATTTCCCCCCCTTGCCTGTTTAGGGATTGGAACCAGAGACTTCTCTGTGACTGGCCCAAGGCTTTTAATCGGTAGTCTACCATTTTGTCAATGTTTTACTCAGAAAACAATACTTTACAAATATGTCAATGTCCAACCTGAGTGTAATATGGTCATTTACATAAGGAGACTGTTACTTTTGGAATACACCTGTTCTGTTGCCATGCATTGTCCTGGTATCAATCGATTTGAAGTCATTAGAATACTGTCATCTCTTGGATAGGCATAGGGTAGTGTAAAGCAATGGGAAACAGATTTCTGAATTAATTGGAACATGTCCCCCACCCACCACCACCACCAAGAAAACAGAATTATTCCATGCAGAAAATGTAACATATTGTGATGTATGACGCAAACCCAGTCTTGGGAGGTCTTGCTACTTTGCACTCGGAACAGTTTGAACCTTTACAGAGGGTTAGACAGCGATAGCAAAGAGTAAGAAAAGGGGATGAATTACGCGAAATGTGTCCTCACGTCCTTAATGGTTGCGATGTGACCTCACGTCCTTAATGGTTGCGAATGAACCAGTTTCGGACGGTCAGTACCCTCAGAGATCTGTATATAATGACGAGATGCTCATGTCTCCACCATAACAATGGGAGTTGTCCCAAAGGTGTGAAGGAATGCGACAAGCTAAAAACAAGCCCATAGAAACGCATTGGGCTTGTTATGGACAGAGTGAAAACTCTGGCTTCGCTGAACACTTTCCAGGTCACTGAAGTTGTAGAATACGTTTGAGAGCGTGCGGTGAAATTCTGAAAACTTATTTTAACCCACAATAATATTAGTGATTTCTGACAGCAAGAGGCCAGAGGCTTTCTGGTAAGTCAGTATTTTACGTGTTTATAAGCAAATATATCGAACATATAACTTTGGAATTGCCAATAAGTTGAAGGTGAGCGGGGGCAGGATATTACTGTAATGAAGTAACAATAGTATAATAATAGTATTATATTTCTGTAAACTCAGTATTTACCATGTGTGTACTTTCAAAGAAATACTTTAATTAAATGGGTTGTGAAATTGAAAAAATGTGACAAATATTCCAACAAACATTCATCAAACAAACTTGGCCTCTTGCAGAGTGACAGGTGTACCATAGGTGAAAAATAGCATTTTATCAAGGTTCAACAAAAGTGATTGTTAATATTCTCTCATATGCTGTAGTGTAGTAGACCACCATTACTGATACTACCATTACGGACACTACTTTTATTGGTGACAAAGTTTAGAAGTCCACCTCTTATCAAATCGAAGAAGTAGACATGGTTCTTCATCAGTGATCAGACTGCACCCAGTCAAGCCAAGGTTGCATGTTCATGTAATTTATAGGCGAACGCCCAAAACCCCACTAGCTAAAAGTCCCCTTCTGTTGCAGGCTATATACTTACAAACACACACACACCTTGCGACCTACCTGTTGTTGCCCCCCATCCGTCCCTCTACTTTGAAACTTTGAACCCTTGACCTTTTAATGAGTCTTGAAGTGTTTCCACCCTATTGAGCCATTATGGTTATTATCTGACCCTGCTGGTAATCTGTGAGCGTTTGAACGCCTTGAAAAACAATATGGCCTTAAAATTGAATTCAAAATGCTTCTGATGTAAATCTGCATCTGTAGAAATGCTTAAAGGTCCAATGCAGCCGTTTTTTAAAATCTCGATATCACATCATTTCTGGTTAACAATTGAGTACTTTAATGTGATTGTTTTAAATTAAAAGGGTCAAAAAGAAACAAAAATAGCTTATTAAAGGGCAATTTCCCACGCAAGAATTTAGCTAAGAAGTGTTATGAGTGGGCAGGGGAAAACTGAAAATGATATGTTATTGGTAGAAAAGTTTGGAACTCTTTCTTATTGGTGTATTAACTCATTTACAATGGAAAGTCAAAACTCCCTCCCACCAAAAACAGGCAGACATTTCTGGCAATCTTTTTAAAGTGCTCTCACGTTAAAAAGGCATTATTATCATTTTCACAGTATTATTCCAAACTCATAGTGTGGAAATACACACAAAATATTAAGAACACCTTCCTAATGTTGACTCCAATGGTTCCCACAGTTGTGTCAAGTTGTCTGGATGCCCTTTGGGTGGAGGACAATTCTTGATACACACAGGAAATTGTTGAGCGTGAATAACCTTGCAGCAGCGCAGTTCTTGACACAAAATGGTGCGCCTGGCACTTACTACCATACCCCGTTCAAAGGCACTTACATCTTTTGTCTTGCCCATTCACCCTGTGAATGGTACACATACATAATCCATGTCTCAATTGTCTCAAGGCTTAAAAATCCCTCTTTAACCTCTTCTGGACAGAATGAAACATTTACACAGACAGGGTTGAAGAGCACACAGCCTTTCTTAATGCTGATAAGGAGGTCTCAACAAAACAACACAGACCAACAACACAGATAAGCCAAGTGTCAGTCAATTAATATTGTTATTTGTATAGCACGTTAAACCAATGATTTTGTCAGAAAGGGATTGACATCATTTCGAGACGATTCTGACGCAAGCAAAGGTAAAAATGTCAAGGTACACTACATGACCAAAAGTATGTGGACACCTGCTCGTCGAACATCTCATTCCAAAATCATGGGCATTAATATGAAGTTGGTCCCCCCTTTGCTATAACAGCCTCAGCTCTTATGGGAAGGCTTTCCGCTAGATTTTGGAACATTGCTGCAGGGACTTGCTTCCATTCAGCCTCAAGAGCATTACTGAGGTCGGGCACTGATGTTGGGCAATTAGGCCTGGCTCGCAGATGACGTTCCAATTTATCCCAAAGGTGTTCAATGGAATTGAGGTCAGGGCTCTGTGCAGGCTAGTCAAGTAATGCCACACCGATCTCGACAAACCATTTCTGTATGAACCTCGCTTTGTGCATAGGGGCACTGTCATGCTGAAACAGAAAAAGGCTTTCCCCAAACTGTTGCCACAAAGTTGGACGCACAGAATCATCTAGAATGTAATTGTATGCTGTTGCGTTAAGATTTCCCTTAATTGGAACTAAGGGGCATAGCCCAAACCATGAAAAACAGCACCAGACCATTATTCCTCCTCCACCAAACTTTACAGTTGGCATTATGCATTGGGGCAGGTAGCATTCTCCTGTCATCTGCCGAACCCAGATTCTGCCAGATGGTGAAGCGTGATTCATCACTCCAGAGAACGCGTTTCCACTGCTCCAGAGTCCAATGGCGGCATGTTTTACAACACTCCAGCCGATGCTTGGCATTGCGCATGGTGATCTTATACCCCGTGTACGGTGTCGCATGGTGAAACACCACTTCCCATTAATTTTCAATGGAAGGAAAGCGGTGAGAAGCGGAGAGGGCGGGGACCGTTGGGCATTGCGAACGCGGCGTAGGCAGGAGGATGTGAAAAAGTTCAGCATTTCCCAACTTTTTTATTTTAATTTTTAAATTTTACTCCGTTTTCTCCCCAATTTCGTGATATCCAATAGTTTATTAGCTACTATCTTGTTTCATCGCTACAACTCCCGTATGGGCTCGGGAGAGACGAAGGTTGAAAGTCATGCGTCCTCCAATACCCAACCAAGCCACACTGCTTCTTAACACAGCGCGCATCCAACCCGGAAGCCAGCCGCACCAATGTGTCGGAGGAAACACTGTGCACCTGGCAACCTTGGTTAGCGCGCACTGCGCCCGGCCCGCCACAGGAGTCGCTGGTGTGCGATGAGACAAGGATATCCCTACCGGCCAACCCCTCCCTAACCCGGACGACGCTAGGCCAATTGTGCGTCACCCCACGGACCTCCCGGTCGCGGCCAGTTACGACAGGGCCTGGGCGCGAACCCAGAGTCTCTGGTGGCACAGCTGGCGCTGCAGTACAGCGCCCTTAACCACTGCGCCGCGCCACCCGGGAGGCAGCACTTCCCAACTTTATGGAAATCACCAGTGGCGACCGCTGGGCGATGACCAATCATATCGAGTGGTTCCCATGAAGAATGATGCTAGGTGACCCATCGCTAGTGACATTCTTCAGCAAAGATGGCCGACAAAAATACTAGGATGGAAGCAAATATAAGTAATTATAACGTCATAACGAGTCATGAAACAAATGTACAGTTGAGAGGAATATGTAGCCGATCTGTGTATGGACCCTAAAACATTTGGTATAAATATTAGTTCAGAACCTAGCTATGAACCTCAGCTATCATAGCCTGTTCTATCGACTTCAAAACAGTCTGAATGGCAATAATGAAGCCTATGGATTGAGTAGAATATAATATAACTTTATTGTGCCAAGGATGCAAGTCCTATATACTGTACATGTAGTTATTAACAAGCATGAGATCCCCACATTGTAGCCTGTACATTGAATATATTCACTGATCATGTGCTCTACCTTGGCAAATAAAGGTGCGGTTCAGGTATGAGACATTGTGAGACATTCTTTTTCAGACATATCCAATACCAAGAGTATCAAACTCCAGTCTTTGAATGATGCTGTGTCTGCATGTATGTATTACATTTATAAATTTCAACAGTGTTTACCACTCCTGGTCCTGGGACATCAATGGTTGCACAATGTAACTATGCAATAGACTAGAAACATGATTTAAGTAAAGGCTGGGGCCTGTTGCACAAAACTAGGATAAGGGATTAAGCCAGGATATCTTGGTGATCCTGGCTCAATTGATCCGTAATCCGGTTGCACTAAAGATGGATAGGGGGCAGGAGGATATGTTATGGTATAAATTACCATGGAGATTTATTCTGTGGAGCTAGCCTGCTCCAGACCAGGCTAAATTCCAGGATCTATTTAATCTCATCCCTAATGTCAGTCAGCAGTCACCACAAATGGAAACCAATAGTTATTTCACTGCTCACTATACATTGTTATCACATATAACTAGACCCACTGTTATTATTTAAACGTTTGTGATCATTAATTTCAATGATTTTGGATAAAAAATGATTTTTAGATGATGTTGCTATCATTAGATAATTTACAGTTTCCCATAGACTATAAGGCTATATATAAAATGATAGAATATTAGGGCTACAGAGGGGAAAAAACACAAGTCATAATATTGTAACCAGTTGTTTTAAAGGAGGACAGATGTGGGGCATTTCGTGAAATTGTACTTCAGTATGGTTTCATAAACAAAGACATGCTGATGTGCCAGAATATTAAGTATCACATTGTCATAAGTATCAAAACTGTAAAAACAATATGTAGCTTTTCTGCAGAAAGAACCAGCCTCATAAATTTATGACTTTATCCTTTTTCTTCAGTGTGGCCCTAGTACTCTGTCATATAAACAAAGACACATTCCATATGAATATAAAAACACAATGTGTAACATTATGTTCCTTTATTGAATAAGGACAAAACAAAGCAGGTAAACCATCAGCTCCTTTCGAAACTGAAGTCACAGTGACTCTACAAGATGGAAAGCACAGAATCCAAGCATATTATACAAAATTATACATACACATTCAAAGGTCTGTATATAACACACCCTGCATGTCTGCACACTAAAATAAATGCAGGACAAATCCATACACATCAACTGAACAGACAAATGAATGGATGCAGTAGCCTCCCTGCAGCCTTGTATTACACACAGTATACCGCACAAACATCATAAGAGGCCAAATTCGTCAAAAAACGAACCCAAAAAAACCCAAATTCCTCTGCCACCGCAGGACATATTTAACCAAAATTGAAAGCACACATACTAACTAAAATAATTCAACACATATTGGTCCCTCAGCAGCCGACCACTGTCGTCATCAGGGAAGATTGCCGGATTGTCCCAGTCCATGGCTGGTGGCACTCTGGGGCCCTCTCCTTCCTCAGGCAGGCCACATTGTGGAGGACAGCACAAGCCACAGTAATATCACATGCCCTAACAGGGCTGACCCTTAATTTGTGAAGGCAGTGAAAGCGTGCCTTCAGGAGGCCAAAGGTCATTTCAACTCTGGCCCTGGTCCTGGCATGGGCATGGTTGTAGGCCTGCTGTGCTTCCTGGGAGTCTGTGAAAGGTGTCAGGAGAAAAGGCTGGCAGCCATACCCCCTGTCTCCCAGCAACACACCAGAGAATTCACCTGTCAACACAAAATCTCATCATTACTACCTCATAAACACAGTGATATTCTTGACACAGCCATGATGGTTATAAATAGGGGTTGTGTGGCTTACCTTGTGATAGGCACTGAGAGATTTCAGAGGCCCGAAAGATTCTGGAGTCATGGACTGAGCCAGGCCATTTTGCCACAACATTGCTGATCACACAGTCAGCATTGCAGACCATCTGAAATCATAAGATGAGGAATATTACACCAATCAATGCACATCACTGGCAATGCAGAGTGTTCGTCAATGGACAATATCAAAAAGTTATGTTCACCTGAACATTAATGCTGTGAAAGGATTTCCTATTCACAAAATCGGCCTCATGGGCACCTGAGGGGGCTTTTATCCTTATGTGTGTGCAGTCCACTGCACCAATGACATTGGGGAAACCTGTCACACAAAGTAATGAGTATCCTACTATGTGTTAACAGTTGTCCTGTAATTTGTAGATCCTCTTACCTGCAATCCTATAGAACTCCTCTTTGATGTCACAGAGTCTTCTGTGGCCAGGGAAGGAGATGAAGACATCTGCTAATGCTTTGATAGCCAGACACACACTCCTTATTGTGCGGCAAATTGTGGCCTTGTTCAGCTGTTCTGCATCCCCCACTGAGTACAGGAAGGCTCCACTAGCAAAAAAGCGCAAGGCCACACAAACCATTTGCTCCACACTCAGTGCATGGCTCCGTGCAGTGCGGTGCTTAATCCTGGGACCCAGTAGTCTGCATAGATACCTGATGCCATCTGCAGAAAACCTGTATCTTTCATATAGATGGTCATCAGGGAAGGCCAGTGGGTCCAACCGGTCCCTGAAGACCCTTTCTCGCCTGAAGGCTCTCCTCAGCACAAGTGCTTCTTCATCCACCACATCTCGCACGAATGGGCATGCCATTGTCAGAGCAGAAAGGAACACACAATTTTGGGCCTTCATATAGGCTAGTGGCCACACCTGGTGCTGGGGGTGGGCAAAAGAGGGCGATGCCTTATAACGATGACTTGGTTGTACTGATTGCTGGGAAAATAAAAAAAACCTTAGAAAGATGCCACCGTCCTGTGTGCTCACAATAAGAGCTCATATGTCATGGCTCACTTGACTTTACGAGAATATACCTAATTTTTATTTTGAGCTGTGTCATCTTCTTGGAGCTGGGGGAGGAAAGAAAAATAATGATTAATACATTTGTGTTACAGTTAGCATACAGTGTACATTGAAGGCATATCTCACCTCCCTCTCAAGTTTTTTTATTTCAAGGTCCAGTTTCCTAATTGTCCTCTTTTTTATTTCGGACTCCAGTGCAAGATTTTCCATCTTTTTCTTCTTGTACTGAATGTCTATGTCTGCCAGTTCTATTTGGCGCCGGAGGTGGTTGCCATACAACTTTCTGATAGCTTGTGAGCTCTGTGAACACAATACAATTAGCGCAGCTGGAATTTGGCAGGATGTGGTGTCCTTTTTATTAATACGCACTATGTTGCCAGGCTGGTTTTCCCACTGTATAGCATCTGGGTCCTGTAAAAGAAATTAGATTTTTGATTTTGATGAGGACTCCTCACCATTGTAGAGTAAATAGTACTTTCACAGTCTTAACATGATACCTCATGCCTTCTGGAATCCAGAGAGATGGTCTCCTCCTCATCATCGTCTCCATCATGTGCTGTTGCTGCTGCACTGGGGCCTTCACCCTATCACATTTAATCGGATTCATATTGAAGCTAGTAGACAAGACATGCCAGGCCTACAGTATGCCTTTGATGGAGTACTCACTGGATCAGCATCGTCTGGTGCTTGTGCTGGTGGCTCTAACAGGAACACAGTGCTGCCAGGCACTGCAAGGCAATAGGTAAACCAAAGTCAGACAGTCCAAATTGATTCAATATGAATGTGGTTGTATCCCATGTAGAGATGGAAGGACATACCTTGAATGAAGCGGGTGGCATCTTGGGAGGAACCTATGCTCGTCTCTTTCCCCCAGGGATCCCCTCTAAGACGGGCCGGCCTTTATTTAGCTCCAAGGCCATGTCCTCTGCTGGGGTAAGGTCAGCCTTTGGTGACCCACCACCCGTGCCTTGTCTGTGGGTATTCTTTTTCACTGCTAAAACAGTACAGACAATGTGTGAGCAGGCACCTTCTGGGTACAATATATGCTTGTGCTTTGTTAAATATTAGTCAGGGACCATACCATTCTGCAGAATGTTCTTGTATTTGATTTTGACCTGCTGCCATGTCCGTTTTGGCCCGTTCATGTTTAATCTACACACACACACACACACACACACATTTAATGGAGTCACACTGCAAAAATTACTTGGTATTTTTGTCTTGTTTTCAGTAAAAATATCAAAAAATTTATCATAGCTTTATACAGTGTGATGGAGTTACTTTACACAATTTCACTCATATCTGCAGTGCATTTCAATTAAAAATTTAACCGTTTCATAATTACAGTACAACTGCATTTTTGGAGATGTGAATTAAATATTTGAATTGTAATTGTGATGTTTCAGCGGAGCGGTGAGTGTGTAATTGTGCACTACTTACGCATTCAGGCGGTCTGCAATACTTTGCCACGCTTTTTCTCTTTGCTTTATCACTGTGGCGGTGTTGCCTTTCTTCTTAATTATATCTTTTACCTCCTCGTATGCCTCCATGAGGATTTGTGCTTCCGACGGGGAAAAGTACGCGGCTCTAGTTGCCATGGTAAATCAGTTAATCTGTGATCTGTGGCGGGGTCTATTTGAGTGAGCCGTGAGCGCGCACCTATCCAGGATTGGTTTCACCTGGCTTAATGAATCCGTGTCTGCTCATCCTGGCTTGGTCTTTGTGCAACCAATTAAGCCTGGACGCACATGTTTTGGCTTCATTGAGCTCAGCTGAGTCATTTATCCCGGATGTCTTAATTCTACTTTTGTGCAACAGGCCCCTGGTTTGTAATTCTTATATACAGAAACAGAATTTAAAAAACAGCACACTACACTTCCTACGCGTCATGTAAATACTCTAAAACCGGTTCATCTCAATATCAAACTCCCTTCATCCGCATTGATCTGAGGACACAGGATAGGTGTAGTATTTCATCAAATCAGAGACTTACTTTCAACCAGTTGAGAATGTGAAACGCTTTCTTGAAAGAAGTTCGTTATCCAAGTAATATAAATACATAATGCATGCATCATAAATATTATCATTGTAAATACAAGTTCAATCTGTACTTCAATGTACATCTGGTGTGCATTATAAAAACAGGAAGAAAGAGGAGGGTAGAGAGGTGTAAGAAGGAGCGCAACAGACAGAAAGGGAAAGCGGTATGAACAGAGGAGCAGGGAAGAGAGCATATGATTAATGAATCACAGTGCTACCCTACTTTTATCCGAGTTCATCACAATTACATAATAATGTCTCTAGTGGTGTCCCATAACAGTCTTGGGCCCCCAGTTGCCCCGAAGGTTATCTTATGAGCGAGTGAGATGGTGATGATGGGATAGGGGGTTGGCACCCTCTCTCACATCAAAACGTGCGTGCAAACGAGCCTTGTGTTTTTTTTTTCTTCGAACACTGTCAGTCATCATAATCATCAGGAGGTGAAATGCAAAACTGACCTTTGTCACGAACCGGCTCAAAGCCCGTAACAAAGGGAGACAACGTGGAGATAATGAGTAGCAAAATATGTATTTATTACCTAAAGCAACTAAGTATAATAGACAATGGTGTGTGTAATCAGTAATCAGTAGTATAAGTGAGTGTTTTGCATGCATGAATGTGATAATGCAGGGTGATGAAAGGTGCCAAAGCAAAACAAACAAACGGCCACCAAGAACCACAACACAATCTACAGAGGGTGTCTGCATGGAGAGAGTCTCCTCCATGAATGGGGAAGTGGTGTATTTATCCTGGGAGACACCGGGCCCAGGTGTTTCCCATGTAGCTGACGACCCTCCCAACTCCGCCCACCAGCATCCTAATAAGGAAATAACAGAGAGAATACGGCAGACAGAGTGGGAGGGTCGTCACATCCCCCCCCATAAAACCGGGGACCAACAAGGACCCCGGAACAAAATACCAGCCTCTAAGTTCCAAATTGACACAGCTTCTGCGCCACAAATTGATGAGGGTTTACGTGTTCACACTTACAATTTGCCCCAGCCAACCTCCTCCCCAGACCTCAGCGACCTTCGCACAGGAAGCAACATTTAAGAGGAAAGAAGAAAACAAGACCAGGAGGGAGCAGACAGGACAGAGAGAACATGACAATACGAAACAATGGTCAGTCACGTAAACATTAGGAACAGGGCGCACGAGAGAGCGCATCAGCAATCACGTTTTCAGTCCCCCGGATGTGCCTCACATCGAGATGGAATGATTGTAAAAATAAACACCATCGCATTATCCTCTGGTTTGGACACATCATGGACCTCAAAAAAGTGAGGGGGTTATGGTCGGTGTAGACCACAATAGGTACTACCCCCGACCCGACATACACTTCAAAGTGTTGTAGTGCCCAAATTAATGCTAGCGCTTCCTTTTCAATAACCGAATAGTTCAACTGATAATCGTTAAACTTTTTGGAGAAAAAAAACTAACAGGCCTCTCAATCCCAGACACATCTGCTTGCAGCAAAACTGCACCTGCCCCCACATGACTAGCATCCACCTGCAAGGTAAATGACAAATCCATGCGAGGAGCAGCCAGCACTGGAGTTGAGGTAAGCAACCTCTTTGCCTCTTCAAAAGCGTGTTGACAACGAGTAGACCAAACATAAACAGCCTTAGCTTTCAGCATATCTGTCAAGGGAGCGACCACAGTAGAGAAGTTATTACAAAAACTACGGTAATAACCAATCATGCCCAAGAAACGCATCAGTTCCTTTTTAGTAGTTGGTGGTGGAAAAGCATCAATAGCCACCACTTTAGCCCGAACAGGACGCACTTCACCCTGCCCAACCATTTTTCCAAGGTATGTAACGGTCGCCTGAGCAAACTCACATTTTGCCAGATTGATTGTGAGGCGACCCGCAGCCAGACGTTCGAACAAGGCTTGAATACGGGACAGATGTTCTTCCCAAGTATCTGCATAGATCACTACATCGTCCAAATAAACAGCGCACCCGGTCAGACCGGCGACAACCCTGTTCATAAGTTGCTGAAAAGTGGCAGGTGCATTGCGCAGACCGAAACTCATAACTGAATACGAGTACAGACCAAAGGGTGTAATAAAGGCAGAGATTTCACGTGCCCTACTCGTCAGTGGCACCTGCCAATAGCCTTTTAACAGGTCAAATTTGCTCACAAACTTAGCTGCACCGACTTGATCAACACAGTCCTCTATCCGAGGAAGAGGAAATGAATCTGGCTTTGTGACACTGTTTACCTTACGGTAGTTCGTACAAAAACGGTTTGTTCCATCCGGTTTACTGACCAAGATACAGGGAGAAGCCCAACTGGAGAAAGAAGGCTCTGCTATCTTACTCTCCAGCATGTACTTGACCTCAGCATCCAGACAACGTAGTTTCTCTGAAGAAACTCTATAGAAGCGCTGACGAATGGGGTCAGCACCTCCAATGTCAATATCATGTTCTATTAAGTTTGTACGTGTAGGTGTATCAGAAAACAAACCTGGAAATCTCTGAATCAGACCAACTATCTCTTTCCGCCCATCAACAGGTAGGTGAGTGAGAAGACTGTCTAAAATATCCAGTGTTTCTGAATTTTTCAATCTACCCTGCAATATACAATCGTCAGGACCAGGAACATCTTCCTCCTCATGCACAGATCTAGCACGACAAGAACCCAAGGAAACAACGGTATCAGCCAAAAGAACAGGTTTACCGTCCTCTGTAGAATCCCACTGTTCAGTCTCAGAGGAACGTGCATAATAGGGTTTTAACAGATTTACATGGCACAGCTGGTGTGCTTTCCTCCGTTCTGGAGTGGCAACTAGATAATTTTGCTCAGTGCACTGGCGCACCACTGTATATGGACCTTGAAACTTGGCTTGAAAAGGAGAACCAACAATTGGCAGCAGAGCAAGAACCTGGTCACCTGGACTAAAGTGACGAGGCTCAGTTCGGCGATCAAATATGCCCTTCATCCTCTCCTGTGAAGATGATAACTTCTCTTTAGCCATTTCACCAGCGGCATACAGCCGACGCCGGAAATCACACACATACGATAACAGGGACTGAGGAGGCTCGGGAGACTTCCAGTCATCCTGGAGAACAGATAAAAGTCCACGCACCCTATGTCCAAACACAAGGTCATTTGGACTGAAACCTGTGCTCTCCTGTGAAACTTCCCTAGCAGCTAACAGTAACCAAGGCAACCCCTCCTCCCAATCCTTATCCATCTCAGTACAATAAGCTCTCAACAAAGACTTTAGTGTTTGATGGAAACGTTCCAGTGCTCCTTGACTTTGCGCGTGATAGGCGCTAGACAAATTGTGTTTAATATGGAGCTGTTGAAGAACCTGACCAAACAGATTAGAGGTAAAATTAGATCCTTGATCACTCTGAATGACCTTAGGGATTCCAAACAATGAGAGAAACTGAGTCAAAGCTTTTAACACCGATTTAGTCGTGATAGATCGGAGAGGATAGGCAGCAGGAAACCTAGTGGTCTGACACATCACAGTGAACAGGTAACTACTACCCTTTTAGAACGAGGCAGAGGACCCACACAGTCAATAATCAGATACTCAAAAGGTTGGCTGAGTACAGGAATAGGAAACAATGGTACTGGTTTAATAGCTTGATTAGGCTTACCAGTTAATTGACAGGTGTGACAAGTTTTGATAAAATCAGAAACATCCCTCTTTAATCTAGGCCAAAAGAAATGTCTTAATATGCGATTGTAGGTTTTCCTCACCCCCATATGTCCAGCCACGTCGCTGTGAGAAGTTTCCAACACCAACTCACGAAGCTTAACTGGTACAACAACCTGACTAATTGCCTCCCCCAGAAAAACACTATCATGAGACACCCACTTTCTCATCAGGACATCCTCTTGGAGAAAATAGCCATGGGCGACGTCTCCCAACTGTTCTATAGGCACAATTTGATCACGCAACTCTTCCAACGTGGGGTCATCCCGTTGCGCATTGATTAGATCTGAGCGGGTTACAGATAACGGGATAACAGGGAAAACAGTGACATACTTTGTATTATTATCATTAGTCGGCGCAGTGACCAGTTCGCCACGGCTCATAGAACGTGTCACTGCACACGCAGAGAACACCTCTGGGAAACTCTGTACACTCTCATCAGGAATCCCAACAAATGACGGCTTAGTGGAAACCACTAGAGATGGAAACACGACAGGCCATACACGCTCACCAGCCAAGTTATTCCCAAGGATAACATCGATACCCTCAATAGGCAACGAAGGACGCACACCCACAACAACTTCACCCTTCACCAGCCCACAATCCAACATCAGTTTATGCAATGGAACTGACAGAGTGTTCAAACCTATTCCCCTAATTAGAACACTATTCCCCGAATCAGTCTCAGCAGAAAAGGGTAACACAGACTCCAACACAAATGATTCAGAGGCACCTGTGTCTCTGGATCTTCACTGGCACTAGGTCTTTACTTCCTAACATAGACACAAAACCTTCTGTAATGAAAGGTAAATAGTCTGGATCAATATGGACTTTCACATTCTCCTGGGCCTGAGGAAATGAGTCCTCAAATGAGTCCTCAAATGAGTCATAGAAATGAGTCATGAGTCGTAGACTTAGATTTAGCGTAAGCACCCTTTGACCTGAGAAGTGGACATTCGTTTTTCCAATGCCCTGAACCTTGACAGTAGTGACACTCATGCCCAAAGTCAGCTTTACCATGGGAGTCAGGTTCAACCCTAGTTGAATAGAACTCTGCCCGAGAACCAAAGTATCTCGGTGAGCGAAGCCCAAATCTATCCGAACGCCCCCACTCTTTCCGAATACGGGGTTCTGCAAAGACACTTTTGTGAGTCAACACATACTCGTCTGCCAAAACTGCAGCTTCAGCAACATTCTTTACTTTCTGTTCATTAATATACGTGGCAATACGATCAGGAATTGTGTCCTTAAATTGCTCTAACATAATCAGATCACACAGCCCTTGGAAAGTCACAACTGCAGAGGCGGAACACCAGCGATTAAACTGTAAAGATAACTGTCGCGCAAACTCAACATGAGTCTGGTTATCATCCCTTTTTAAAGTTCTAAATCGTTGGCGGTAAGCCTCAGGGACCAATTCATAAATCTGTAACACAGCTGTTTTAACTTTATCATAACTGGCACTATCGTGTACACTAAGAGCTGAATATGCTTCCTGCGCTTTACCAGTCAGCACACACTGCAACATTAAAGTGCGGTCAGAATCAGGCCAACTCCTAGCGTTAGCAACCCGCTCAAACAACGAAAAGAATGTCTCGGGGTCCCTTTCATTAAACCGAGGCAATAACCGTAAGTTCCCAACAATATCAAATGTCTCTGGGGCACGACCAAAAGCGGAACTACCCCTAGGTAAATCTGGGTCACCTTCCCAAAACAAACTCTCCCCTGAGATCTTTCCTTCCCTAACCAACTCTATACGTTCTTGTTGCAATTTGATTTTAGCACGCTCCATATCTTGTTTAAATGCCAATTCCTTTTCATATTTTACACGATCATGCTCTAGCTTCTCACGATCATGCTCTCTCTTCTCACGATCATGCTCCAGCTGTAACAAAAGCAGTTCTTTCTGCTGTTCAAAAAGAAGGCTACTAGGACTAACCGATGGAATGTCCCTTGTAACGTTATGGGGAGACGACAAATCCTCAGCAGAGGCTGGCCCAGTGGTAACTTCTAGAATTACCACTCTCCATCAGATTGGCCTTCAATATCAACCTAATAGAATTCTTTAGACGTTTATCACTAATCTCAACCTTGTAGTGTTCCGCGACCTTCAACAGCTGTTCTTTAGTACCTAAATCTAACAATTCCTCTGATGGAGAGCGAATGAACTTATCTACATAAGACGCCATAATCACACACAAAAAAAATTCTGGCTCTTCCCTTCTGCTGAGCACACCAGACCACAACCCGAGAATTGACAATCACCCTGAGTACCACAGAAGAGAGATGAGATACGGAGCTTCCCCAAAACCTACAATAACTCAACCCTAGTCTTCGTGCAGATTTGCGGTGGGAATTTACGCACTGTAGCCCGCTGGCAAGGAAATAGAACTCCCCAGCATGCTGGTGGAATTGAGACAACTGCTCAGTCCACAGACACCACACAAAAATAACAAACATTAACCATGCCCAACATATTCCAAAAAATGAAACACGTCGCTAAACCTATCAGGGGAAAAAGGCTATAGCTCCGGGTAGCAAGTTCCACTACCCTACCCAAATCTCCCACCGAGGTACACAGCAGATTACTCACCTCAGACTGATGTCCCAACAGAAAGTAGAACAAGAGTTCAGGCTAGGCAGGGCCTGGAAACTAACCATTATAGTCTCTCCAACACAGCACACAAACCAAACAACAAAAGGCAACCAATACTGGGCCTATCAAACACAATATGCAACCCAAACACGTACCTCCACGGTCTCCCAAACCAATAGTTCAAAAATCCCGGATGAGCCCCCACTTGTCACGAACCGGCTCAAAGCCCGTAACAAAGGGAGACAACGTGGAGATAATGAGTAGCAAAATATGTATTTATTACCTAAAGCAACTAAGTATAATAGACAATGGTGTGTGTAATCAGTAATCAGTAGTGTAAGTGAGTGTTTTGCATGCATGAATGTGATAATGCAGGGTGATGAAAGGTGCCAAAGCAAACAAACAAACAAACAAACGGCCACCAAGAACCACAACACAATCTACAGAGGGTGTCTGCATGGAGAGAGTCTCCTCCATGAATGGGGAAGTGGTGTATTTATCCTGGGAGACACCGGGCCCAGGTGTTTCCCATGTAGCTGACGACCCTCCCGACTCCGCCCACCAGCATCCTAATAAGGAAATAACAGAGAGAATACGGCAGACAGAGTGGGAGGGTCGTCACACCTTGTATCATTAACTCTGGGACTACTACATCTCTATCTGTATTTCAACGTAAAGCATCTCTTTAATAATACTTCCTGTTGACCCGACCAAGTGACCTCTCACCTCTGATCATGCTGTGCTCTCTATGTGTCAGCCAGTTCAGATGCGGGAGGGGTTTACTGACAGCTGATATAACCTAGAGGATTTGGGGAGAAGGGGGGAGAGGGATGAAGTGAAGGAGAGAAACTGTAATTGATAAAATACGGTATTTAAAGAGACAATGTTCAACAGGAATCTGTGTGTGTGGTCTCACCTGGTGTCCACACTAAATAGCTGCAGAGTACTTTATACTCAAAAACATGCATGAAAACATGAGGAGAAACAATATAGCATAGTTATATAAATAGAAATAATGAAGTGTCTTACTATTCTCCATGGTTGGCCCTCTTGCCGATTCTTTGAAGGTAGAAGGAGCCACAGTTATACACCTGAGCCTGCTTACTGCACAACACAATCCATCAATCAGATTGATACACGAGTGTGTAGGTGCACTCTCATTGAATATGGTTTGGACCTTAGGGGGATCCAGAGAGTTGAAAATGATGGGTGAGAATGAGAGGGATATTCTGTGTCCATGTTTTTATGCTCATGGCCTCCATGGCTAAGGAGAGATATTCTCTTCTACCATGTATCAGTTATCTTCTGTCTGTGAACCTCCTTTGTTCTTTAGTGAGAGAGTCATTAATGATCTATGATAGAGTCAGTCGATGAATACCACAGCTCCTTTGTTTCCCCCAGTCCTCTCACTACACCCTGTCCCTAGTGCCCTCATTTAACCTCACTATGTAAAAGTGATAGTTACAAATTTACTGAAGGTTGTAGTTACCTTTGAGGATTATTCAGTCAGAAACCCCAAATTTGCGTTTGTTTAATTAGCTACAGCCACCTACAGGGAAAAACATCATACGGATGTTACATCACCATCTAAAGACAATTTCATCCTAATTCTTTTTTTCCTCAGTTTCTCTTCCCAAGATAGACGGAGAACTTTCCGGAGACTCACTGGACCTAAAGATGTTCAACGCCACAGACTGGGTCAGTCAGTCTAAATTCTGTTTCAAAGTTCTCTCAATGTTTTCTCAATGTTGTCTCTGTTCCTGTATGGATATTGTAACCTACAGTACATTCTGTTATAGCTATGCTAACAATGCTACATGCTAACGCCGTTTCTGTATGACTACTGTAGCAATATTGATGTTACACATCCTGATATTACACAGGAAGCTGAAATGTTCTGACTTGAATTTGTTTGAGTTGTTTTTGCTCAAAAACGTTTGCCTGACTTCATATATTTTTCTGTCATGACTACAACACAAAGCATATTGACAGATGGTGGCAGCCGTGGGATCCTTTCTGTTATAGCTATGCTCCGACATTCGGGGGGTTGTATCTCAATTTAAAAAAAAATATGGGCCTAATCATAAAGACGGAATTTAATGGTAAAAATGAATGACCATTTAATGTGGGATGAACACAACCAGTCACGATGCTTTCATCTGATTGTCAAACAAATCACTTCAAAAAGTAGGCTACCAGTGCATGTTTGTCCACTCCAATATAATCCAAACAGTCTAATGCATGTATCCTCATGCTTTTTGATGAATGGAAATAGACATCTGTATGCCTAATGACATTTGGCGATTGCCATTGATTAGGCCTACATTAAGTGATGCGCCTTGCTGACAAATGGACCTTTTTTTACACCTGAAACGGGGCTGAAACTGTCCCGGGAAAAACGGGATGGTCACCCTAACACACACGGCCAATTTACTAGGTTAGGCTACAATGTGTAGGCCTATTACCATGAACTTCAAATAGGCCCACCGGTAGCCAGTGATATATTGGTACAAAAATAGGTGGGTAAAGTCTGATTGCCGGTTGCGAACGCACCCGATATTTTCAATGCATTTTTCTGAAAAAGGTGGGTAATTGTACACACATGAACACATACAGAACAGGTAGCCTTTTATTTGTCTGTTTATTCATCATTGTAAACAAATTCTTATTTACAATGACGGCCTACCCCGGCCAAACCCTAAAACCAGACGACACTGGGGGCCTTCCTATGGGACTCCCAATGAAAGCCGGTTGTGATACAGCCCAGGATTGAACCAGGGTCTATAGTGATGTCTCTAGCACTGAGATGCAGTGCCTTAGACCACTGTGCCACTCGGGAGTGTCCATTACACAAATTACATTTATGACAGTGTTATTTGTAATTATTAAGCATTTAACAATTTAATTAGAACATTGCATTTAAACCCTGTACAATTCCTGGATCTTGGGGATCTCAGAAAATGCAGTGTAACTATGTCAACATAACATTTCATTTTGTTTCACTGTGAAATCAGTTCTCACGGCCACACAAATCCAAGATAATGTAGGCCTATTGCTGTATCGAATCCCCAAGCTGACAAGGTAAAAAATCTGTGGTTCTGCCACTGAGCAAGGCAGTTAACCCACTGTTCCCCGGGCGCCAAAGACGTGTTGGTTGATTAAGGCAGCCCCCCGCACCTCTCTGATTCCGAGGGGTTGGGTTAAATGCGGAAGACACATTTCAGTTGAATACATTCAGTTGGACAACTGACTAGGTATCCCCCTTTCCCTTTCCTTATGCCAATGCAAAATGGAATGCTTCTAACCGGAAAAAGTAAACTATACTGTAGGCCTACTGTTATGGATTGCATGCGCATTGATTGGTGTCTTGCTGTAGGCTAGTTGTCTAGT
The DNA here is from genome assembly GCF_034236695.1 of Oncorhynchus nerka. Taxonomy (NCBI): domain Eukaryota; kingdom Metazoa; phylum Chordata; class Actinopteri; order Salmoniformes; family Salmonidae; genus Oncorhynchus; species Oncorhynchus nerka. The sequence goes on along the minus strand of NC_088424.1, from coordinate 5,190,854 downwards.
GATATTGGCGATCATCATCACCTGATCCAGGAAAGAAACCAAACATTGATAGAAAATTATAAAGCTAAATAAATGGTCTACTTCTTCTGGTCACGGCAAACACCAGTACCAGCATGCACCTGAAAAACAAAGCAATGAGCGCTTTCAACAGCTGACTGGCAAAAAGCAAACAATGATAAATAAAATAATAAATCTAATATATCAGAATAAAAGGTCAGGCTATTTATTTAATCAATGGATCATGGCAAACAAATGGCAAAAATGAGCAAGTACAAAGGAAAATCGATGCGTAAAGGAGCTCAGCTGAGGTCTAAATCAGCACTACTGAGTGGATAGCACCGTGGACAGGGAGACAGTTTATGTAGCCACATTTAAGGGAGATAATGTCTCATTCAGGGGAGCTGATCCCCCCCCTGGCTCCCCCGTAATTCGCACCCTGGCTATGCTAACAATGCTATATACTAAGACAAGAACACAATCCCTTCCATAAGCATATGTCCCAGACTGTTTCTGCATTCAGCAATGTTACATCATTGCTTTGGCAAGATAGCAAAAAAGATGGCTAAACAGACTGGCATTCAGGCCACCTGTCTAAATCACCTTTCGCCTGTCAGATGGGGATGACAGTTTTCAAGGGGTCCCTGATGTTGCTTAACACCAATGATTGTGAATCCTAGATTCTGGAGGAGCCTACAGACTAAGAGACAGCCCTCTACAATTCCATAATGCCCATGCAGGTGCTCCCCAAGGTCAACCAGGAAGTAAATCTAGCAAAGGACATGGTAAAGTATCCATAGTATGCTCACGCTTACCTCTCTACGTCTACATACCTGTTAAATATACTTTAGCCTTATTTTCTCCTTTACTTTTCAGGAGCTGTCTGAGTTGACGGTAAGAAGTCTGAGGACATTTTTCAAAAGCATAATTTTTACTTTCCTTGAGTATTGATTTGTATGTGAATGGATAGGTTGAATGTTTGACTGACCATGTGCTGTCTGTCTGTCATAAATCGTCATATGAGATTGGGATCGTTTGCCAGTTCCCCTTCTCGTCGGCTCTACAGAGGACAAATGTGGTTGTCCGGAGGCTGGGGAGAAGGGCATGGACACCTACCTCAAGGAGGCGCCAGAGGTTGTGGCCAGCCTCTGCAGAGAGGACACATATTAGTGAGACCCTTATCTTACCAACTCTTACCAGGGAGCAGCTTGCCAGAAAATGTATTTCTATTCCAGTACCCAACCTGTATGTGGACTGTCAAGACAGGCTTTGGAAACACTTCAAATGATATAGACATTATTTCAGGGTAACTGACTGTAACCCATATTTACTCTTCTTTTTTCTTCTTTCAGTATCGGAGAGCTTTACCGAGACACTGGAGTCTGGGTTTCAGACTCATAACCCTGGCCCATAGCCAGCTGGAGGCCAAACTCTCCTGGCCAAACTCAGAATGGGCTGAATACTGTAAGTGGCAATTTTGCAGTAGCAAGTTGACTTTGAAAAGGTAAAAGAGGAGACTTTCAGGATCTGGTGGAAGTTTTAAAAAAATCATACAGAACTTTGGGAAACAAGTGTTCACGTGAAAATGCAACAACTAATAAGCAGCAGAGGCTTAAAAAGCCAAGGCCACTAGCGTTGTGTAGTAAAACATGGCTAAAAGGCATGGCTCAAAGGCCAAGTCTCAAGATGATATAGTCATTCTGAATTACGAATACATGCATCGTTACAGACGTTGGTTGATATGAAACTGATACAACTTCAAAATTGAACAACGAGAACAGTGAGACATTGGCTACTTTAGGGTACAGAGTGAAATCCAGCAGTTTAGTTCAAGATTGGTTGTCAGTTCCTGAAGCCTAGAATTCCGTGTCCTGACATCTGATACAAAGATACATGGAAAACACTTGTAGACTTTTGATGATTATAAGCATAAACATGTGAGGACGTGGTCGTCGTCGATCTTGTTCGTCTGGATCGGCCCACACAATACAATGTGCCGAACCAATCACAGTAATGAGAACTATCTTATTTCCTGTTGGAAGATTCAAGACATTTGTAACCTTGAGTTAGCTAGACTCCTTTTACCTAGGATACTTTTGGTTGTTGTTGTTGTATTGTCTGTTTTCTATTCCTGTCATGGATCTCATAGAGACCAATATGGAGTTCCTTGGGCTCGTAATCATGCCAAACAAGCGGAAGGAAGAGACTGCCAGGGCTTTAAAAGAGCTACGACTTGCAAACGTTCGCACTGTGATGGTTACTGGTGAGTAAGGCAATCTTATACACAGTCTTCACTCACAGTAAAACATGTTGAGATTGATGTACACAGGCAGACCAAAAGGTCAGTGCCACATTCCATCCCTCTATTTGGACAACTGAAATGAAAGAACTGTAGCGAGTACTAAATTGACACATTCTAGTGTTTAGTGCCTCCTATAACCATCCTGTGTAGACTGGGTTTGTAAGACCTTGATAGTAAACCCTTATGGATAATATGGCTGCGTTTACACAGGCAGCCTAATTCTGACCTTTTTACACTAATTGGTCTTTTGTCCAATCTGATCAGCTCTTTTGACAATAATTGGGCAATAGATTAGAAATGAGCTGCCTGTGTAAACACAGCCTATGTCACATTGTAGTACAGCATTATTTGATGGTAGTTTCTTCTCTGGGTGGTTCTGTAGTTGGCACTGCAGGCCGCAATACTCGCCCGCATGGCTCCTGACCAGAAGACTCAGCTGGTGGAGTGTTGAGTGAGTCTCCTCTTCAGCACTAACCATATGAGCACAAGATGTTGAAAAGACGTCCTTTCAACGTCTTGTGCTCACTGGGACCTGTTAGCCAGTATTACATTGGCCACATGGTGTTAAATGCCTCCATGTTTTTTTCTCTGCAGTTATACTGTAGGGATGTGTGGTGATGGTGCCAATGACTGTAAGTATGGGGTTGTAGTTTTTCATGTTGTTGTATGAAATCCACTGGATGCTTTTCATCTCATGCTATAAACGCATGTTTTACTGCAGTTCCACGGTCCTCTGTAGCTCAGTTTGTAGAGAATGGCGCTTGCAACGCCAGGATAGTGGGTTCAATTCCTGGGACCGTACTTATGTAAAAATGTATGCAAGTGTGATTCTACGTTGCTTTGGATAAAAGCATCTGCAAAAATGGCATATATTATTACTGTAAATAATGTTTTGGAGGGGCAGATTAGTGTTGATGTGATCAGGGCCACTGTCTGTACCATAGGATCAGCTATTTACTGACTGAGCGCAAGCATTTTAGTTGTTTAACCGACACTCAGGGCGACATTGGTCAGTAGAGCCATAAGGGGGCAGTATTCTCATGACAGTACTATTAGGAAATTCTAATTAATTTGGTGGGAGGCAAGTGATACTTGTTTATGTGTAATTGAACTCACATGTGGTAAGTTGCAGGTGCCTACAGGGTAAAAATAGCCATTAAACCAATTTTTAAAAGAGAAAACAGAACAGTGCACTCCATAGTAAAGTGCAAGGGTGCCAATATATTTGACCGCAACTGTATAACAATGTGAATAAACTAAAGGTTGTAGGGAATATAACTTCCTGTGGAATAAAATGTATCTGTTGAGGTATTTGAAGTGCTGCATCAAAGTAGTCTCATCCAGAGTTTTAAGAGCAATTGTGAGCAATTATATTCAACAGTGAGCAAGTGTATTCATGCATTAAAAAAAACTAAAGAAAGAAAAACATTGCAAGTTTGAATTTTGTAAAGTGTGGAGAGGTGGAAAAATTATTGTTATCGCTGAATAATAACAAACCTCCTGGCATTGACAACCTACTGAGGATGATAGCTGACTCTATAGCCACTCCTATCTGTCATATTTTGAATCTGAGTTTAGAGGAAAGTCTTTGTCCTCAGGCCTGGAGGGAAGCCAAAGTCATTCCGCTACCCAAGAGTGGTAAAGCGGCCTTTACTGGTTCTGACAACAGACTTATAAGCTTGCTGCCAGCTCTTAGCAAACTGTTGGAAAAAATTGTGTTGGACCAAATACAATGCTATTTTTCTGTAAACAAATAAACAACAGACTTTCAGCATGCTTATAGAGAAGGGTACTCAACATGTACTGCACTGACACAAATGACTGATGATTGGTTGAAAGAAATTGATAATAAGAAGTTTGTGGGAGCTGTACTGTTAGATTTCAGTGCAGCCTTTGATATTATTGACCATAACCTGTTGTTGAGAAAACATATGTGTTATGGCTTTTCAATCCCTGCCATATTGTGGATTCAGAGCTATCTATCTAATAGAACTCAAAGGGTTTTCTTTAATGGAATCTTCTCTAATGCCAAACATATAAAATGTGCTGTACCGCAGGGCAGAGCTCTAGGCCCTCTACTTCTATTCTATTTTTACCAGTAACCTGCGACTGGCATTAAACAAAGCATGTGTGTCCATGTATGCTGATGATTCAGCCAAATACGCATCAGCAACCAACAGCTAATGAAGTCACTGAAACCCTTAACAAAGAGTGGCAGTCTGTTTTGGAATGGGTGGCCAGTAATAAACTGGTCCTGAGCATCTCTAAAACTAAGAGCATTATATTTGGTACAAATCATTCCTTAAGTTCTAGACCTCAGCTGAATCTGGTAATGAAGGGTGTGGCTGTTGAACAAGTTGAGGAGACTAACTTACTTGGCGTTTCCTTACATTGTAAACTGTCATGGTCAAACATATAGATTCAATGGTAGTAAAGATGGGGAGAGGTCTGGCCGTAATAAAGAGATGCTCTGCTTTTTTGACACCACACTCCAAAAAGCAAGTTCTGCAGGCTCTAGTTTTGTCTAATCTTGATTATTGTCCAGTCGTGTGGTCCAGTGCTGCAAGGAAAGACCTAGTTAAGCTGCAGCTGGCCCAGAACAGAGCGGTACGTTTTGCTCTTAATTGTAATCAGAGGGCTGATATAAATACTATTCATGCCAGTCTCTCTTGGCTAAGAATTGAGGAGAGACTGACTGCATCACTTCTTTTTATAAGAAACATTAATGTGTTGAAAATCCCAAATTGTTTGCATAGTCAACTTACACACAGCTCTGACACACACACTTATCCCACCAGACATGCCACCAGGGGTCTTTTCACAGTCCCCAAATCCAGAACAAAATCAAGAAAGCGTACAGTATTATATAGAGCCCTAATTGCATGGAACTTCCTTCCATCTCATATTGCTCAAATAAACAGCAAACCTGGTTTAAAAAAAACAGATAAAGCAACACCTTGCGGCATAACGCCTCTCCTCTATTTGACCTACATCGTTTGTGGGTATGCAATGATATGTAGGCTACGTGTGCCTTTAAAAAAATATATGTAGTTCTGTCCTTGAGCTGTTCTTGTCTATTGATGTTCTGTATTATGTCATTCTGTATTATGTTTCATGTTTTGTGTGGACCCCAGGAAGAGTAACTGCTGCTTTTGCAACAGCTAATGGGGATCCTAATAAAATACCAATTACCAAATACCAGACTGAATGATGGCCTGTTGTTTCTCCACAGGGAGGGCCGAGCTGCTTCTGTCTGTTCAAGTTCATGGCCCTGTACAGCATCATCCAGTACCTCAGTGTCACACTCCTCTACTCTGAGTACTTGTCCCCGATCAGTTTAGCAGCTTTGATGAACTGACAAACAGGGTACCGGCTGGTTTGAGATCAGTTTTAAGGGCTTGTGCTTCTCTGTTTCTAGATCCTCAGCAACCTAGGAGACTTCTAGTTCCACTTCATTGACGTTGCTGTCATTCTAATAATCGCTTTCACGAGTTGTGTGGATCTCTCTCTCCTACATATTTTAGCTCGCATTACCTGAGCCGAGTGTTTCAACAGACGCTGTACTAAACATCCCAACCACATTCTTTACGAGATTATTTGCCGTTGGGAACAGACATTCAGCTCTTCCATTTATGCTCAACCTTTATGTAAATCACTTTGAGATTTTTCTGTAGAATCAGATGTGCTCGATGAATAACATGTATCATGATATACTGTTGTTTTGATTGATTTCCAATCACAGCCCCCATCCAGTCTGATCTCAGGCCCTCTGCTGTTCTCTGTGCTGACCCAGAACCTTTTGGTACACTGCTACTACTTGCTGTTTATTATCTGTGCATAGTCACTTCACCCCCACCTTCATGTACAAATTACCTCAACTAACCTCTACCCCCGCACACTGACTCAGTACCGGTGCCCCCTATATATAGCCTCGTCATTGTTTTTCTTATTGTGTCACTTTTAATTATTACCTTTTATTTTAGTCTACTTAGTAAATATTTTCTTAACTCGTCTTGAACTGCACTGTTGGTTAAGGGCTTGTAAGTAAGCATTTCACGGTAAAGTTTACACTTGTTATATTCGGCGCATGTGACAAATAACATTTGATTTGATCCTCACCTGCTTGGCCTTCCAGGTCCTGGCCTTCCTCTGGATCCGAGGCCAGAGCTGGCACCAGAATTGGACGCCCCTCTCAGAATGTGTGCACTGCACTGCCTGGGCAGTGGGGGAAGGAAACTGGGACACCTATTTGGCTATTATGACTCTCCACAACGCCACCTAGTTGTGCAATTATATCTAAGAAGTCCATCCAAAGGTCAATGAAGGTCACCCTTGGACTTTGCTCTGGATGACAGTTACCATCATGGCATATCCTGTAAACAATCTGAGGTACAATATCTGGCCCAAGTAATTAGGTCCAAGAAAGTTAACTTCATGCTAACCCAAGTTCCTCTTCAACAGTGCCTGTAATGTTTCCAGTGCCAGTGTCACCCATGGTCTCAATGTAACGTCACATGTCGACCACAGGAACATCAAGAACTATACGAATACTACTCTCTTCTACAGCTCGCCCTTCCAGTACCTGGCTGTGGCCATCTTCTTCTCCAAGGAGAAGCCTTTCAGACAGCCAGCTACAACAACTGTAAGCTTCACCTGTGTGTTGTCTACTATGCACTGATGAACAGTGTTTGAATCCACAGCAACTGCAGATATGCTTACATAGAAACAACTAAATACAACCTTTACAATGCTAGTGTTACTGTTTTTCATAGAGCTAACATGAAGCAAAGTTTACTCTGAAGCTATTGTTTACAGTATACAGTGGCTTGCGAAAGTATTCACCCCCCTTGGTATTTTTTATATTTTGTTGCCTTACAACCTGGAATTAAAATTGATTTGTTGTGGGGTTTGAATAATTTGATTTACAAAACATGCCTACCACTTTGAAGGTGCAAAATATTTTTTTTATGGTGAAACAAACAAGAAATAAGACAAAAAAACAGAAAACCTGAGCGTGTATTCATCCCCCCCAAAAGTCAATACTTTGTAGAGCCACCCTTTGCAGCAATTACAGCTGCAAGTCTCTTGGGGTATGTCTCTATAAACTTGGCACATCTAGCCACTGCGATTTTTGCCCATTCTTCAAGGCAAAACTGGTCCAGCTCTTTCAAGTTGGATGGGTTCCGCTGGTGTACAGCAATCTTTAAGTCCTACCACAGATTCTCAATTGGATTGAAGTCTGGGCTTTGACTAGGCCATTCCAAGACATTTAAATGTTTCCCCTTAAACCACTCAAGTGTTGATTTAGCAGTATGCTTAGGGTCATTGTCCTGCTGGAAGGTGAACCTGAGAAGTACATTTTCAAATATTGCATCATAATTCATCAGTTAATTCACATCAATAAAGGTCCCAGTCTCAAATCTCATTTCCCTGTATTTAGCGCCATCCATCATTCCTTCAATTCTGCACAGTTTCTCAGTCCCTGCCGATGAAAACATGCCCACAGCATGATGCTGCCACCACCTTGCTTCCCTGTGGGGATGTTGTTCTCGGGGTGATGAGAGTTGTTGGATTTGCGCCAGACATAGCGGTTTCCTTGATGGCCAAAAAGCTACATTTTAGTCTCATCTGACCAGAGTTCCATATGTTTGCGGAGTCTCCCTCATGCCTTTTGGCGAACATCAAATGTTTTTGCTTACTTTTTTATTTAAGCAATGGCTTTTTTTCTGGCCACTCTTCCGTAAAGCCCAGCTCTGTGGAGTGTACGCCTTAAAGTGGTCCTATGGACAGATACTCCAATCTCCGATGTGGAGCTTTGCAGCTCCTTCAGGGTTATCTTTGATCTCTTTGTTGCCTCTTTGATCAATGCCCTCCTTGCCTGGTCTTTGTGTTTTGGTGGGCGGCCCTCTCTTGGCAGGTTTGTTGTGGTGCCATATTCTTTCAATTTTTTAATAATGGATTTAATGGTGCTCCCTGGGATGTTCAAAGTTTTTGATATTTTTTTATAACCCAACCCTGAGCTGTACTTCTCCACAACTTTGTCCCTGACCTGTTTGGAGAGTTCCTTGGTCTTCATGGTGCCGCTTGCTTGGTGGTGCCCCTTGCTTAGTGGTGTTGCAGACTCTGGGGCCTTTCAAAACAGGTGTATATGTAACCGATGTGAAAAGGCTAGCTAGCAAAAAAAAAAAATCCATGTTATTTTTTTTTCATTTCACTTCACCGATTTGGACTATTTTGTGTATGTCCATTACATGAAATCCAAATAAAAATCCATTTAAATTACAGGTTGTAATGCAACAAAATAGGAAAAGCGCCAAGGTGGATGAATACTTTTGAAAGGCACTGTCCCTCATCTGATATGTAAATTAAATTGTCCATAGTTTGTATGAGCAGCAAAATGACCTAGTTAACCTCATTTTGTTCAAACCGATCTCAATAGTGAGCCAAAATGGTCGACCCAAAATGGCTGCCTTTGCCTGACATGATGTCATGTACTGTAGTGTATGCCTTGCCTTGTGATGCTTTTGTTTTGAGATTCTAGGCAACCCCATCCCATTGCAGCCTTTCCCCGTAGATTGTGTGTGTTCCCTTGAATGGTGCATAGCAGTGGTCGTCACTGTAATAGTGAATGCGGCTGTGTCTTTTCTATTGGAGGTATATTATAGGGAATTTCATATGTACAATTAATCTCTATAGCCAATTAATTGACAGCTTGTTGAGAATCTTGCATGTAGAAATCTGTGATTTATTAAATCACACTAACCCAATCAATTGATACAACAATCCCAAAGTAATCAAATACAACACTCACATTGAATCAATATTTCTTAATGAATCCATAGGCATATGCCAATGAGCGTTTCAGCTCGACGTTCCTCTCCTGGCTGTTCTGTCGGAAGGGGAAGAACCCCAGAGTGCGCTACATGGAAGTCACCCAGGAGGACCCCGACTGGCCCTCCCCAAACCCGCTACCACCAGCACCCCCCACCACGCTGTCAACATGTGACACATCACCACACCCACATGTAGCCAATAGCCAGCCATACTGTAGTGCCTGCTGCACATACAGTACAGAGTCTAGAACCATCCATTCTCCAGACAACTGACTGGTTTATAACCAATACCAAGTCTAGAACCTTCCATTTCCTGGACAACTGACTGGATTGTAACTGGTACCCAGTCTAGAACCTTCCATTCTATGCAGACCCTCTGCACTGCCCAGTGAACTGACTACCCTCGCCAGGGTGTCAAACCGACTAGCCCCACATCCAGGGCTAAACGATGAACCAGGGCACACAAACAAAAATAATCACCCGAAATCACAGTATTGTTGCATTTTTAAATTTTTAACTAGGGATGAACCACGACAAAAGCGCACCATCACCCTGTGATCCTATCAACCTCTTCTTTCTTCAGCTTCACAAAAGGCTAATAACTATGGAATCGTCCACTAGCACTTTCTCACCTCCCTTGATTGCGGCTCCAACGAAATGTCAAGAGCGAAAAAACGAACGCGTGTGAACAGGACCTTACTGAGGGAAACAGAGGGATTAGTTTGGTAATACCCGTACATACGCGTAACATAACGTCCTTTATAATGGGTTATAACACTGACTAGAAGCGTCCATAATAACTGATAAGCGGTTATAAAACCGCAGCTACACACTTGTGAGCAGGGAGAAGGGGATGTGATGTGATACCTGCGATCACCTTGCCAAACCGACACTTTCCATGGTCTAGGAATAGGCTGTCTTATCTGGGGATGATATATTTGTTGTGTATTGAAATAATGAACATCTTTGCTTAAAAATGGCCAGATCATGCTGGTGGTACTACTGTATTTGAGACTGAATAACATTCCAACGAACTAATAATATATTGCGGTGTTTCTCTGAGAAATGCTTTGTGAAAGTAAATCTCGCTGTGGAAGTATACGAGTGTCTGTGACCCTTGTGAAACCTGAACAATGGAGTTCCTCTTGTTTTGAAAAGATGTCACATTTTGTATTCTCTGAGAGTAACAGCTCACTTTAATATCAGATTCTATGTTCAATTTGTACAGTGCGTTGTTCGCAACTGATGTATCCCCTATTTCGTCTAGCATGCATCCAAGCTTGTTGATATCGACCTAAACATTTGTCAACAGTTCCTTTGAACAGATCTCTCTGTAGCAGTCGAACCAGAAGGATTAAAGGGGTAGTAGAGCAAAATTGCATAGTTAGATATTTGTTTCCTTACCTATAAATGTCATGCCCAGATCCTCTCTTAAATGTGTTGTATAGCTCAACGACTTGGTAAAAAATGATTCAAAGATGATTTGGGCAACAATAAATGGGGGAGATTGACTTTCATTGATTTTTGGTGGCAGTCTCTCTCTCCTTGTCCATAGACTACTTTCAAGGTAAGGAAACAAATGTCTAACTATGTCATTTCGCTTAGCAATCCGTTTAATGTCTTACTGCTAGTCAGAACCACAAAAAGCAACAACTAATGAAACCTTACAAATGTTATTTCCAATGGAACTGGTTTTGCAAATTGTAGTGATTGTTTACTTTTAATCCCTTCTTTTCCATTGTGATACGATTCACCAAAAATGTGCGACTTGCTTAAAATGGCTACAATAATAATGATATTATCCCCTGTGTTTGCGCTGTAGAGAGGATTGCATAAAATGCCTTGTCCAATTCTGAAGACAACTCAACCCTTCCATTTCCCAATAAATCTGGATATCAGAACACTCCTTTGGGCTTCGTGGGGGGCTGACCTCGGTCACACGTTTTTCACTCGCATCTTACTGATCAATTATGGGCTTTCCCAGCCTTCTCGCTGCCTGGCATATGGGCGCTTTAAAGCCCAGAGAGTGGAAGAGAAAGAAGGGTATCATTTCATGTGGAGATCAGGGCCCATAGCAGTGAATGGGTGGATTTTGCGTTTAGAAGGGGGGACCCTGAATAAGAAGAGAGGGGTGCCTGGTGCCAGTGAAAGGAATGGAATCTCCCAGAGATCAGGGCAAGAAGAGGCAGTTGGGGATTATTCATGATGAGGAGGATGGGGATGAGGAGGAGTCATGAATTGATGTATGTGTCCACTTGTATATCATCTTTTTGGTCAACAGTGGTGTATTGGAATGAGGATCTCTTGCTTTAGAGCAGTGTTTGCATTGTTTCTGGCTACTGTTGCCTCGCTTGTGTGGCATTAGAGGTTTGGTGTAAGTCTTTCCTCCATTCCTTTGTCTTCCATAAAGTAACAGATGGATATAAAGACTTAAAGAACACACACGAACACAGGCTTTTATTTCTGACTGTTCTCACAAAGTTTGAGACTTGGGCTTACTTGTGGAATGTCAGGCCTATAGTTTGATGACTGACCGATGCCGGAGTTCCATCGCAGCACAATGCACTTTTTCAGCAATTAACGATCTCTCGAAGACTGTTTAAACATTGGAGGTGTTTAAGGCCAACACATACAAGCCACTTCCTATTATGCCCTTTTGCACTCAGTGATTGACTTCTCACTGTGTGGCATGGCTTCATCTTGGTAGGGAGCTGTTAGACGAGCCTCGTCAGGCTTCTTACACCCATAGAAGTAGGATAACTAGCTATCTTAAGATGAACACACTTACTGTGTGGCTCTGGATAAGAGCGTCTGCTAAATGACTAAAATATGAATGTATTACTCCCTCATCATTGTGAACTGAAGAATGCACTGATATCTTACAACTCAGAAAGCGCCGTACTCTGTAGCTACTTACGTAGATAGCAGAGCAAAAGTCACAGTAAAAAACCCTCACTTGGAGTTATGGGTACACTCATAAGGCCATCACAGTGATTAATAGTCGGGCCACAAGGCTAGCCCGCTGCTCACTTACGGTTCGCCCCATTGTACGGAAGACACAAAGACGCCCATGTCTGGTAGTAGGCCTGTGACGATCTGTAGGCCAGCAGAAGGACACAAAGCCGCTTCTCCTCCCTCCTTTCTCCTAAGCAAGGCTCCTTCCACCATCCTTTATGGCCATCTCTGTCTTCTTCTGTTATCAGAGGGATGTGGGACTGAATGGGCTCTGTGGTTGGTAAATAAATTCAGTGATTCAGGGGGTGGACAGTTGCAGCCGTGTTAGCGTTTGTTCGCAGCCTTGTTGGAGGGACGGGCCCCGCCCCGGTCCCCTTTGTCTCCTCTGGTCCCTCGACAGGTTAGAAGTCAATGGAGGGCCTTGTGTTCAGGCGGCAGGGCAGGGATGGGGCCGCCTCTCACATGGCGTTCACATAGGGGGAGGACAGGCTGGTATCACTGACACTTGTTAGTGTGGGGCCACACAGCGCTGTAGGTTGCCCCCCCCCCATAAGGCTGATGGTTTTTAGCGTCCCCCCCCCCTCCTAATTGTTAAGGCTAGAGCTGGCCTTTGGGTAAACTGATCTGCACTTAGGGGCCACAGTGAATGATTGCAGTATGTTTTCCACTCTCATTTTCCACCTCAGACTCACAATAAAAAAATTGGTCATGTTTAAATTTGGTAACTAAAACATTGCATTAAACCAGTGGGCAACATTGTCCTCATGCTGAAAACGCTCACAGAATGGGCAAAATAACTTTTAAATAGATGGGATGGGACATTACCAATGGCAAGTTCCGAATACTGCAAGTAGCGTTGCAAATCAAATCAAATGTTATTGGTCACATACACATAGTTAGCAGATGTTAATGTGAGTGTAGCGAAATGCTTGTGCTTCTAGTTCCGACCATGCAGTAATATCTAACAAGTAATCTAACAATTTCACAACAACTACCTTATACACACAAGTGTAAAGGAATGTATAAGAGTATGTACATATAAATATATGGATGAGCGATGGCCGAACGGCATAGGCAAGATGCAGTAGATGGTATAGAGTACAGTATATACATATGAGATTAGTAATGTAGGTTAGGTAAACATTACATAAAGTGTCATTGTTTAAAGTGATTCAATTTTTTATTATTAAAGTGGATAGAGATTTGAGTCAGTATGTTGGCAGCAGCCACTCAATGTTAGTGGTGGCTGTTTAACAGTCTGATGGCCTTGAGATTGAAGCTGTCTTCAGTCTCTCGGTCCCAGCTTTGATGCACCTGTACTGACCTCGCCTTCTGGATGATAAATGGGGTGAACAGGCAGTGGCTTGGGTGGTTGTTGTCCTTGATGATCTTTTTGGCCTTCCTGTGACATCAGGTGCTCTAGGTGTCTTGGAGGACAGGTAGTTTACCCCGGTGATGCGTTGTGCAGACCTCACTACCCTCTGGAGAGCCTTGTGGTTGTGGGTGGAGCAGTTGCCGTACCAGGCGGTGATACAGCCCGATAGGATGCTCTCGATTGTGCATCTGTAAAAGTTTGAGTGTTTTTGGTGACAAGCCAAATTTCTTCAGCCTCCTGAGGTTGAAGAGGATCTGTTGCGCCTTCTTCACCACGCCGTCTGTGTGGGTGGACCATTTCTGTTTGTATGTGATGTGTACACCGAGGAACTTAAAACTTTCCACCTTCTCCACTACTGTCCTGTCGATGTGGATAGGGGGGTGCTCCCTCTGCTGTTTCCTGAAGTCCACGATCATCTCGGTTTCTCTAATGACTGCCTTGCCTGGTTCACCAACTACTTTGCAGACAGAGTTCAGTGTGTCAAATCGGAGGGCATGTTGTCCGGTCCTCTGGCAGTCTCTATGGGGGTACCACAGGGTTCAATTCTCGGGCCGACTCTTTTCTCTGTATATATCAATAATGTTGCTCTTGCTGCGGGCGATTCCCTGATCCACCTCTACGCAGATGACACCATTCTGTATACTTCTGGCCCTTCCTTGGACACTGTGCTATCTAACCTCCAAACGAGCTTCAATGCCATACAACACTCCTTCCGTGGCCTCCAACTGCTCTTAAACGCTAGTAAAACCAAATGCATGCTTTTCAACCGATCGCTGCCTGCACCCGCCCGCCCGACTAGCATCATCACCCTGGATGGTTCCGACCTAGAATATGTTGACATCTATAAGTACCTAGGTGTCTGGCTAGACTGTAAACTCTCCTTCCAGACTCATCAAACATCTCCAATCCAAAATCAAATCTAGAGTCGGCTTTCTATCCCGCAACAAAGCCTCCTTCACTCACTCCGCCAAACTTACCCTAGTAAAACTGACTATCCTACCGATCCTCGACTTCGGCGATGTCATCTACAAAATAGCTTCCAATACTCTACTCAGCAAACTGGATGCAGTTTATCACAGTGCCATCCGTTTTGTTACTAAAGCACCTTATACCACCCACCACTGCGACCTGTATGCTCTAGTCGGCTGGCCCTCGCTACATATTCGTCGCCAGACCCACTGGCTCCAGGTCATCTACAAGTCCATGCTAGGTAAAGCTCCGCCTTATCTCAGTTCACTGGTCACGATGGCAACACCCACCCGTAGCACGCGCTCCAGCAGGTGTATCTCGCTGATCATCCCTAAAGCCAAAACCTCATTTGGCCGCCTTTCCTTCCAGTTCTCTGCTGCCTGTGACTGGAATGAATTGCAAAAATCGCTGAAGTTGGAGACTTTTATTTCCCTCACCAACTTTAAACATCTGCTATCTGAGCAGCTAACCCGATCGCTGCAGCTGTACATAGTCCATCGGTAAATAGCCCACCCAATTTACCTGCCTCATCCCCATACTGTTTTTATTTATTTACTTTTCTGCTATTTTGCACACCAGTATCTCTACCTGCACATGACCATCTGATAATTTATCACTCCAGTGTTAATTGTAATTATTCACCTACCTCCTCATGCCTTTTGCACACAATGTATAGACTCTTTTTTTTTTTTACTGTGTTATTGACTTGTTTATTGTTTACTCCATGTGTAACTCTGTGTTGTTGTCTGTTCACACTGCTATGCTTTATCTTGGCCAGGTCGCAGTTGTAAATGAGAACTTGTTCTCAACTAGCCTACCTGGTGAAATAAAGGTGAAATAAAAAATGTAAATTTTCCTGACACCACACTCCGAGGGCCCTCACCTCCTCCCTGTAGGCCGTCTCGTCGTTGTTGGTAATCAAGCCTACCACTGTTGTGTCGTCCGCAAATTTGATGATTGAGTTGGAGGCGTGCATGGCCACGCAGTCTTCGGTGAGCAGGGAGTACAGGAGAGGGCTCAGAACACACCCTTGTGGAGCCCCAGTGTTGAGGATCAGTGGCGTGGAGATGTTGTTTCCTACCCTCACCACATTCGGGCGGCCCGTCAGAAAGTCCAGGACCCAGTTGCACAGGGCGGGATCAAGACCGAGGGTCTCGAGCTTAATGACGAGTTTGTAGGGTACTATGGTGTTAAATGTTGAGCTGTAGTCAGTGAACAGCATTCTTACATAGGTATTCCTCTTGTCCAGACGGGTTAGGGTAGTGTGCAGTGTGATTGCGATTGCGTCGTCTGTGGACCTATTGGGGCGGTAAGCAAATTGGAGAGGGTCTACGGTGTCAGGTAGGTTGGAGGTGATATGATCCTTGACTAGTCTCTCAAAGCACTTCATGATGACGGAAGTGAGTGCTACGGGGCGATAGTCGTTTAGCTCAGTTACCTTGGCTTTCTTGGGAACAGGAACAATGGTGGCCCTCTTGAAGCATGTGGGAACAGAAGACTGGGATAGGGATCGATTGAATATGTCCGTAAACACACCAGCCAGCTGGTCTGTGCATGCTCTGAGGACGCGGCTGGGGATGCCGTCTGGGCCGGCAGTTTCACTCACGTTGGCTGTGGTGAAGGAGCGTCCACAGGTTTTTGTAGCGGGCCGTGTCGGTGGTACTGTATTGTCCTCAAAGCGAGTGAAGAAGTTGTTTAGTTTGTCTGGGAGCAAGACATGAGGGTCCGTGACGGGGCTGGTTTTCTTTTTGTAGTCCCTGCTATATTCCTCTCGTGTCTGAGCCGTTGAATTGCGACTCTACTTTGTCTCTATACTGACGCTTAGCTTGTTTGTTTGCCTTGCGGAGGGAATAGCTACACTGTTTGTTTTCGGTCATGTTTCCGGTCGCCTTGCCCTGAAAGCAGTGGTTCGTGCTTTCAGTTTTGAGCGAATGCTGCCATCAATCCACGGTTTCTGGTTGCATCACATTTTTTTCATGGGGAAAATGATGTCTTTTCTTTTTGTCTAACCTAAACCAAGCAGTAATGTACTGACCATGGTACCATAGGCTTAAAGTGACCGTTCACTCCAAAAACAAAGTTTGTCAGATGTTGTCAGACAGAAACATTGGTCTATAGTGAGAAGATGAGTCCACATCCCATGCCATCAATTGTGTAGATTCAGCTGTACATGCTTCAACCCCAAATTAATGGGACAGATAGTCAGTTGATTCTGCTCATTTTCAACACTAATTTGGGATTGAAACATATACACAAACATGGCATGTTGACTAGGGCTCCTCTCAACATTTTAACTTTAATTTCAGAATGAACTTTCACGTTTAACTTGCACAACCGCTTACCAGTGACCATTCTCCCAGGCTTTAAGCATAACATGGGAACAGTGGAAAACTGAGAGGGTAAAGAGTTACAGAAAGAAAGAGTCAGAAATAGCAACAGACAAATAGATGGGGGGTTGACAGAAAGAGACAGAAAGCTGACAGAAAACAACGCTTGGGGACCAGAGTGGATTTAGACCCATGCCTGAGGCCTAACTGTCATGAGAAGATGAGAGTTGCCATGGCCACCGTGGAGCCACCCAGCAAGCATGTGAGAACGGGAGGCCGGGGGCCAGAGCCCAGGCCTAGTGGCTCGCATGCACTAACCAGGGATTATGTGCATAAGTGATTAGACACTAAGCCAGCAGGTGAAGAAGGAAGGGAGGCCTGAGGACAAGGGCATCCTTCAGGACAGCTCCCCCAAAAGAGCAGAGACTTTTTCCCAAGTGAGGATGATCTCCCATGTGAAGGGGGCTCGGCTAGAGGTCCTCGAGTGCTGAAAGGGCAACCCCAGCAGCCGCTTTCACAGGGTAAGTGGCTGAAATAGGGGTCTTGTGAGTCATCGTCACTGGTAAGAATGGCCATCTTCGCAATAATAAATCCCTCAGCAGACACACTCATGGATATGGACTTGGATGAGGCCTTGCAGTGACTTGGTACTGGCTGGGTACTGACATCAACAGACTCAACAGAAGCTTCCATTCCAACAGTGTGGTACATGTGACATTTGGCTTGTGGTGTAGCTGAATAACAACCATATCGCCGAAAACAAATTCCAAATAACCAGTTTTAAACATTCGAAAGTTGTTTATGCATTACGAATCAGTTCACATAATAACCATTGCTCTGCAGGAATGCGTTTGAGCGATGACGGCACAAAGAAATCAAATTCCATTGAGATAAAGACATCAGAGTTAACCAGAACCTCCCCCAACACCTTTCAGGACTGTGGTATTCCTGAACATATTAGCATGTAAATACACTTAGAAACGTTGACAATGCAGCGAAATGCATATAATCTACATGTTAACTAGCGCTTTAAGGAGTCGCCACAGTTGAATGTGGTTCGAGAAACACTTTCCTGTCTGGGTTTGAAAAAATTCAATTTGATGAGGGGAGGAGGAGGACCTCTATTCCAGGGCCGTGCACAGACCTTTCAGAGGCAGGTGCTCAAGATGTTTACATTTTTTAGCATAAGCCTATTTATTACTCCAACAACACAGTCACTCATCACAAATTGTAAGCAAGCTAGTTACAGCGCTTCCTTAAAAAAAAAGAGGCAAAAGAGGGTAGGCTATGAGCTGATCATTGATATGTTTGGCATGTCCCTTTACGTTAGGTTACATTACATTGGTCTATCAGGGTGATAGGGGTCGTACAATATAACACGACTTGTAGAGTATCCTACGTCTTTATCGTTTAGTATGATATATTACGGTTGACTGCTTTAGCGTGGTATATTCCGTTTGACTGTTTTAGGATGTTACGCAACGTTAATAAAAGGTTAACTGCCTTGCACACGGGCAGAACAGCAGATTTTTCCACTTTTCTGACTCAGGGATTCAAACCAACCTTTAGGTTACTGGCACAACACTCTTAACCGCTAGGCTACCTGTAGACCCACTGGTGTTTGGCAGATATATACAGTACCAGTCAAACGTTTAGACACACCTACTCATTCAAGGGTTTTTCTTTATTTATACTATTTTCTACATTGTAGAATAATAGTGAAAACATCAAAACTGTGAAATAAAACATGGAATCATGTAATAAGCAAAAAAGTGTTAAACAAATCAAAATGTAATTTAGATTTTAGGTTCTTCAAAGTAACCACCCATTGCCTTGATGACAGCTATGCACACTCTTGGCATACTCTCAACCAGCTTCAACTGGAATGCTTGAAGGAGTCCACACATGCTGAGCACTGGCTGCTTTTCCTTCACTCTGCGGTCCAACTCGTCCCAAACCATCGCAATTGGGTTGAGGTCAGGTGATTGTGGAGGCCAGGTCATCTGATGCAGCACTCCATCACCATCCTTCTAGGTCAAATAGCCCTTACACAGCCTAGAGGTGTGTTGAGTCATTGTCCTGTTGACAAACAAATGATAGTACCACCATGCAGAATGCTGTGGTAGCTATGCTGGTTAAGTGTGCCTTGAATTCTAAAAATATCACTGACAGTGTCACCAGCAAAGCACCATCACACCTCCTCCATGCTTCAAGGTGGGAACCACACATGCGGAGATCATCAGTTCACCTACTCTGCGTCTCACAAAGACACAGCGTTTGGAACCAAAAATCTCAAATTTGGACTCATCAGACAAAATAATAGATTTCCACCAGTCTAATGTCCATTGCTCGTGTTTCTTGGCCAAAGCAAGTCTCTTATTATTATTGGCGTGCTTTAGTAGTGGTTTCTTTGCAGCAATTCGACCATGAAGGCCTGATTCATGCAGTCTCCTCTGAACAGTTGATGTTGAGATGTGTCTGTTACATTTATTTGGGCTGCAATCTGAGGCTGGTAACTCTAATGAACTTATCCTCTGCAGCAGAGGTAACTCTGAGTCTTCCTTTCCTGTGGCGGTCCTCATGAGAGCCAGTTTCATCATAGCGCTTGATGATTTTTGCGACGGCACTTGAAGAAACTTCCAAAGTTCTTGAAATTTTCCAGATTGACTGACCTTCATGTCTTAAAGTAATGATGAACTGTAGTTTCTCTTTGCTTATTTGAGCTGTTCTTGACATTATATGGGACTCTGTCTTTTACCAAATAGGGCTATCTTCTGTATAGCACCCCTACCTTGTCACAACACAACTGATTGGCTCAAACGCATGAAGAAGGAAAGAAATTCCACAAATTAACTTTTAACAAGGCACACCTATTAATTGATATGTATTCCAGGTGACTACCTCATGAAAATGGCTGAGAGAATGCTAAGTGTGTGCAAAGCTGTCATCAAGGAAAAGGGTTGCTACTTTGAAGAATATTTTTGGGTTTGTTAAACCTTTTTTGATTAGTACTTGATTCCATATAAATCAAATCAAATCAAATTTTATTTGTCACATACACATGGTTAGCAGATGTTAATGCGAGTGTAGCGAAATGCTTGTGCTTCTAGTTCCGACAATGCAGTGATAACCAACAAGTAATCTAACTAACAATTCCAAAACTACTGTCTTATACACAGTGTAAGGGGATAAGGAATATGTACATAAGGATATATGAATGAGTGATGGTACAGAGCAGCATACAGTAGATGGTATCATCATCTCATATGTATATACTGTATAGAGTACAGTATATACATATGAGATGAGTATGTAGACAAAGTAAACAAAGTGGCATAGTTAAAGTGGCTAGTGACATAAGAATGCAGTCGATGATCTAGAGTACAGTATATACATATGCATATGAGATGAATAGTGTAGGGTAAGTAACATTATATAAGGTAGCATTGTTTAAAGTGGCTAGTGATATATTTACATCATTTCCCATCAATTCCCATTATTAAAGTGGCTGGAGTTGGGTCAGTGTCAATGACAGTGTGTTGGCAGCAGCCACTCAATGTTAGTGATTGCTGTTTAACAGTCTGATGGCCTTGAGATAGAAGCTGTTTTTCAGTCTCTCGGTCCCAGCTTTGATGCACCTGTACTGACCTCGCCTTCTGGATGATAGCGGGGTGAACAGGCAGTGGTTTGGGTGGTTGATGTCCTTGATGATCTTTATGGCCTTCCTGTAACATCGGGTGGTGTAGGTGTCCTGGAGGGCAGGTAGTTTGCCCCGGTGATGCGTTGTGCAGACCTCACTACCCTCTGGAGAGCCTTACGGTTGAGGGCGGAGCAGTTGCCGTACCAGGCGGTGATACAGCCCGCCAGGATGCTCTCGATTGTGCATCTGTAGAAGTTTGTGAGTGCTTTTGGTGACAAGCCGAATTTCTTCAGCCTCCTGAGGTTGAAGAGGCGCTGCTGCGCCTTCTTCACGGTCGCTGTCAGTGTGAGTGGACCAATTCAGTTTGTCTGTGATGTGTATGCCGAGGAACTTAAAACTTGCTACCCTCTCCACTACTGATCCATCGATGTGGATAGGGGTGTTCCCTCTGCTGTTTCCTGAAGTCCACAATCATCTCCTTAGTTTTGTTGACGTTGAGTGTGAGGTTATTTTCCTGACACCACACTCCGAGGGCCCTCACCTCCTCCCTGTAGGCCGTCTCGTCGTTGTTGGTAATCAAGCCTACCACTGTTGTGTCGTCCGCAAACTTGATGATTGAGTTGGAGGCGTGCATGGCCACGCAGTCGTGGGTGAACAGGGAGTACAGGAGAGGGCTCAGAACGCACCCTTGTGGGGCCCCGTGTTGAGGATCAGCGGGAGGAGATGTTGTTGCCTACCCTCACCACCTGTGGGCGGCCCGTCAGGAAGTCCAGTACCCAGTTGCACAGGGCGGGGTCGAGACCCAGGGTCTCGAGCTTGATGACGAGCTTGGAGGGTACTATGGTATTGAATGCCGAGCTGTAGTCGATGAACAGCATTCTCACATAGGTATTCCTCTTGTCCAGGTGGGTTAGGGCAGTGTGCAGTGTGGTTGAGATTGCATCGTCTGTGGACCTATTTGGGCGGTAAGCAAATTGGAGTGGGTCTAGGGTGTCAGGTAGGGTGGAGGTGATATGGTCCTTGACTAGTCTCTCAAAGCACTTCATGATGACGGAAGTGAGTGCTACGGGGCGGTAGTCGTTTAGCTCAGTTACCTTAGCTTTCTTGGGAACAGGAACAATGGTGGCCCTCTTGAAGCATGTGGGAACAGCAGACTGGTATAGGGATTGATTGAATATGTCCGTAAACACACCGGCCAGCTGGTCTGCGCATGCTCTGAGGGCGCGGCTGGGGATGCCGTCTGGGCCTGCAGCCTTGCGAGGGTTAACACGTTTAAATGTCTTACTCACCTCGGCTGCAGTGAAGGAGAGACCGCATGTTTTCGTTGCAGGCCGTGTCAGTGGCACTGTATTGTCCTCAAAGCGGGCAAAAAGTGATTTAGTCTGCCTGGGAGCAAGACATCCTGGTCCGTGACTGGGCTGGGTTTCTTCTTGTAGTCCGTGATTGACTGTAGACCCTGCCACATGCCTCTTGTGTCTGAGCCATTGAATTGAGATTCCACTTTGTCTCTGTACTGACGCTTAGCTTGTTTAATAGCCTTGCGGAGGAATAGCTGCATTGTTTATATTCGGACATATTACCAGACACCTTGCCCTGATTAAAAGCAGTGGTTCGCGCTTTCAGTTTCACGCGAATGCTGCCATCAATCCACGGTTTCTGGTTTGGGAATGTTTTTATCGTTGCTATGGGAACGACATCTTCGACGCACGTTCTAATGAACTCGCACACCGAATCAGCGTATTCGTCAATATTTCCATCTGACGCAATACTGAAACATGTCCCAGTCCACGTGATGGAAGCAGTCTTGGAGTGTGGAGTCAGCTTGGTCTGACCAGCGTTGGACAGACCTCAGCGTGGGAGCCTCTTGTTTTAGTTTCTGCCTGTAGGCAGGGATCAGCAAAATGGAGTCGTGGTCAGCTTTTCCGAAAGGGGGCGGGGCAGGGCCTTATATGCGTCGCGGAAGTTAGAGTAACAATGATCCAAGGTTTTACCACCCCTGGTTGCGCAATCGATATGCTGGTAAAATTTAGGGAGTCTTGTTTTCAGATTAGCTTTGTTAAAATCCCCAGCTACAATGAATGCAGCCTCCGGATAAATGGTTTCCAGTTTGCAAAGAGTTAAATAAAGTTCGTTCAGAGCCATCGATGTGTCTGCTTGGGGGGGATATATACGGCTGTGATTATAATCGAGGAGAATTCTCTTGGAAGATAATGCGGTCTACATTTGATTGTGAGGAATTCTAAATCAGGTGAACAGAAGGATTTGAGTTCCTGTATGTTTCCTTCATCACACCATGTCTCGTTAGTCATGAGGCATACGCCCCCGCCACTCTTCTTACCAGAAAGATGTTTGTTTCTGTCGGCGCGATGCGTGGAGAAACCCGTTGGCTGCACCGCCTCGGATAGCGTCTTCCCAGTAAGCCATGTTTCTGTGAAGCAGAGAACGTTGCAGTCTCTGATGTCCCTCTGGAATGCTACTCTTGCTCGGATTTCATCAACCTTGTTGTCAAGAGACTGGACATTGGCAAGAAGAATGCTGGGGAGTGGTGCGCGATGTGCCCTTTTTCGGAGTCTGACCAGAACACCGCCTCGTTTCCCTCTTTTTCGGAGTCGTTTCCTTGGGTCGCTGCATGCGATCCATTCCGTTGTCCTGTTTGTAAGGCAGAACACCTGATCCGCGTCGCGGAAAACATATTCTTGGTCGTACTGATGGTGAGTTGGCGCTGATCTTATATTCAGTAGTTCTTCTCGACTGTATGTAATGAAACCTAAGATGACCTGGGGTACTAATGTAAGAAATAACACGTAAAAAAACAAAAAACTGCATAGTTTCCTAGGAACGCGAAGCGAGGCGGCCATCTCAGTCGGCGCCGGAAGTCACAGTATATTGGTATATATATATTGGTATATTGATATATATAATTTCATAGTTTTGATTTATTATTCTACAACGTAGAAAATAGTAAAAATAAAGAAAAACCCTTGAACGAGTAGGTGTGTCCAAACTTTTGACTGTTACTGTATATACCTTTTAAGCCGATGAATGCAACTACGACATTTGACCTTGAGATGAGGAAAAATATTTCAGGCCTACCAGAGTCACTCCTATAATCTAACAATATCTTTATACAAAATTGTTGGATTGAAAATGAGAGAAATGTACACCTTTATCTGTATAGCAGACGCAGTACCCATGACAAAAAAATACATGTCGGTGTCGTAGCATGCAGCCAGAAAATCCTTTATTTATTTATATATACACACACACACTACCGTAAGAAAAGTACATTTTGTTTTGAAAGAAAAGCACATTTCCGGGATGCTGGCCTTCTAGGCAGAGTTGCAAAGAAAAAAACATATCTCAGACTGGCCAATTAAAAATACAAGATGGGCATAAGAACACAGACCCTGGACAGAGGAGCTCTGCCAGCATCCTGGAGTCGCCTCTTCACTGTTGACATTGAGACTGGTGTTTTGCGGATACTATTTAATAAAGCTGCCATTTGAGGACTTGTGAGATGTCTGTTTCTCAAACTAGAGACTTTAATGTACTTACCCTCTTGCTCAGTTGTGCACCGGGGCCTCCCACTCCTCTTTCTATTCTGGTTAGAGACAGTTTGCGCTGTTCTGTGAAGGGAGTAGTACACAGCGTTGTACGAGATCTTCAGTTTCTTGGCAATTTCTTGTATGGAATAGCCTTCATTTCACAGAACAAGAATAGACTGACAAGTTTCAGAAGAAAGGTCATTGTTTCTGGCCATTAGAGCCTGTATTCGAACCCAAAAAATGCTGATGTTCCAGATACTCAACTAGTCTAAAGAAGGCCAGTTTTATTGCTTCTTTATAAGGACAACAGTTTTCAGCTGTGCTAACATAATTGCAAAAGGGTTTTCTAATGGAACACAGGAGTGATGGTTGCTGATAACGGACCTAGGTACGCTTATGTGGATATTCCATTAAAAATCAGCCTTTTCCAGCTACAATAGTCATTTACAACAATAACAATGTCTACACTGTATTTCTGATCAATTTCATGTTATTTTAATGGACGAAAAAGTAGCTTTTTTTTTTTTAAACATGGACATTTCTAATTGACGGTAGTGTATGTTCTTGACATTTTGTACACTTAGTGTGTATATGTATACTGTATAATGGTGTGAAATACACAGTATGGACAGTAAATGAATAGAAAAGGTGTGTAAAGCAGTAGTTATATAGGATGAGCCTTGACTAGAATACAGTATATACATATTAAGTGGGTAAAACAGTATGGAAACATTATTAAAGTGACCAGTGTTCAATGACTATGTAAAACAGGGGGGTAAGAGGGGAAGGTTGGGGAATAAGAGATTTGAAGTTTAGGTTTGACATAAATTATGACACCAATTAAAGTCCCAAAATGTTGAAGTACATTTAAAAAATCTGATATTGTCACGTTCTGACCTTTATTTCCTTTGTTTTTGTATTTATTTAGTATGGTCAGGGCGTGAGTTGGGTGGGCAGTCTATGTTTGTTTTTCTATGATTTGGGTATTTCTATGTTTCGGCCTAGTATGGTTCTCAATCAGAGGCAGGTGTCATTAGTTGTCTCTGATTGAGAATCATACTTAGGTAGCCTGGGTTGCACTGTTTGTTTGTGGGTGATTGTCTATGTTGATGGCTTGTTTCAGCACAGCTCGCATTAGCGTCACGGTTGTTATTTTCTTTACTGTTTTTGTATAGTGTTTCAGTGTTCAGTTCTTTCTTTAATTAAACATTCAACATGAACACATATCACGCCGCATTTTGGTCCTCCGATCCTTCTCGCCTCTCCTCTTCAGATGAAGAGGAGGAAGACCGTGACAGATATTTTACTTGGTGTCACTTTAAACATGTTCACATAGTAACACAGCCATTTTAAAAGTGCAGTGCTTTTATCTAACATGCATTTTTTTGTCTTACAGGAATTATACATGAAAAGATTGTTGAAGTCTCAACCCATCCATTAAATGTTAAGATATCCCCTGTCTGATTCCCAGTAGATAGATAGCAATAGGAGACGTCTCTTGGCCACTTGAAACCAGTTCCTTCTTGTTTGGGTAGTGACTCACTTTGCGAAAATGGCTGATCAGATTTTCAAGCCTGACATCTTGAACTGACCCTATCAATCAGGTTTTTCAAGTTATTGAGTTTATCGGTGGTGGTGGGGGGGGATCTTATGACATTGCCAGCAGTAAGAGTTGAGTTCTGCTTACAAAAAGACAAGGGATGTAGCTTTCAAATTATACGTGACTTTCTATTTTCTAACCAAAACATTTTTTGGGGGTTACCACCCAAAACTCGCCAGACCCTGTACCGTGTCCAAAACAACCACTAAGAGTTGAACTGGTTTAACAGGCTCCCGAGTGGCGCAGCAGTCTAAGGCACTATATCTCAGGGCTAGAGTCGTCACTACGGACCCTGGATTGATCCCAGGTTCGATCACGGGCTGTATCACAACTGGTCGTGATCGGAAGTCCTATAGGGCGGCGCGCAATTGGCCCAGCGTGGTCTGGGTTAGGGGAGGGTATGGCCCAGCGTGGTCTGGGTTAGGGGAGGGTTTGGCCCAGCGTGGTCTGGGTTAGGGGAGGGTTTGGCCCAGCGTGGTCTGGGTTAGGGGAGGGTTTGGTCAGGGTAGGGCAGCTGTAAATAATAATTTGTTCTTAACTGACTTGCCTAGTTAAATAAAGGTTAATAACATATATATTTTTTTTTAACTAGGTAGCTTGCTACACACACTTGACAGTTGACCCACATCACAAGCCGTGCATGTTTGGATACCGGGCGCTCAATCTCCGTACAGGGCAGATTGGAAAAAGGCACAATCAGGTGGACGGGAGCTCTGTATAGTACAGATCAATGAGGAGGGTGGGGGTGGTGAACTTAACGACGTCACTACAACTTGGGAGCAGTGGGTTCAGAACAACAACAACAAAAACGGTATACAAAAATGACAAGTTTATACCACTCCCCAAAAGGGCACTTGGCAAAGGGGAAGGAGGTTGGGAAGTACCCTATCTGTGCACATGCCTGCTCAATTTCCTTTGAAAGGAAGGACCTAAAGTTAAATAAAACTTACGTCTCATTGCCTTTGCTCCAAGTTGAAGTTCTCTAAATGCTGGCTTTTTAAGATGTAAAGATGCAATCCGGGATCTTAAGCACAAAATATTCATAACATATTGTATGAATTGAATTCGTAACATATCGTACGAAATGGATGACGTAGTATACAACTGGATGACATAGTACACACAAAACAGGGACCAGTTTTGGCTCATGAGCACCACTTTCAAAACTACTGGCTGAAATTATACAAATGTTCTGGAGCATCGCTATAAGGCTAAAGGAAGGTGACAGATGGTGGCTTGTTGTGGTCCGAGGAATTGCAAAATGCCTGTTGCTTCTTTCATTATGCCACAAGACTGTTAGCCCTTTGAGCTAAAGCCTAGACATTGCTCTAGGAGCTAACGCAAGTCCTCAGGTTTCAGGCAAGGTTACTCACCATGTGAGCATGTCTTGCTAACTGAACCAACCCTGTTTCATTAGGATTGATCTCTTCGCGTCTGATTATCATAGAGGGTTGGAAAGAAATCCCACAGAGTTAAAGAAACTGGAAAACACAACCTTTGTTTTCAATCGCTTTTCTTATCTTCTGGAGCTTTAATCTTATAGCCTCTCCTTTTCATCCCCGCCTCCAATCAATTCTACCATATTTTTGGGACGGATGGTGACCATGGAGACCAGTGATTTCCCATCATCAAGCCTC
Organism: Oncorhynchus nerka; assembly: GCF_034236695.1. NCBI lineage: Eukaryota > Metazoa > Chordata > Actinopteri > Salmoniformes > Salmonidae > Oncorhynchus > Oncorhynchus nerka. The sequence goes on along the minus strand of NC_088424.1, from coordinate 5,163,674 downwards.
TCCCCCCCTCCCATTCCCGCTATTGATACCTCCCCCTTTTTTTTGTCCAAATAAAACAAAGCGTGGTGCTGAATGGGCTCTGAGGTAGGTAAATGTATTCAGTGACATCAGCCAGGACGATTCTATTCTGCCGGACTCCCTGTACCATTTGTTTCCAGCCTTGTCTGAGGGCCGGACACTCTGTTGGGCCCATTGTCCCCCGTGTATTCCACACAGGCCCGCAATTAATGGAGGCCTTGTCTAAGGCTTCTGGAGCAGAAACTTCTGCTGGGGAGGGGGACAAAAGGCGGGCGGGCAGTAGCCAGGAGTTGCTATAGGAGGCCCCCCCTCTTTAAGAGGTTCTCAAAGGGAGGAGGTGGGGAGAACAAGCGGAGGCCCTGGTGAGATGTTTAAGTGATCCCTCTGTCCCCATCTGGCTGGCCTCGCTCTCTGTGTCACACAGCCCAGTTAAAAAGGGACGAGTCCCGGGATTTGGTGATTGAGATGGCCATTCCACAGTCGATTTGCCTTGGCATGACAGCAGTGGGGAGAATATGTAGGGCGGTCCGTCTCAAACCAGATGAACGTGGAGGTTAGTGTCAAAAATACTGGCAAGTGGCTATGAGCAAACAACCCAGGGTGCTGTCTTTGTTTAAATGTAGCGTTACGGACACAACATGTCAATCTTCATCGCCAGTCATTGACGTGAACAAAGCGCCATACTGGTTCGGGGGAATGCGGTCAAGTAGCAATATACTTTCTTTAAATATTTCCACAAGGTCCAAGGTTATCCTAATCTGTGCCGGTCCAACTCAACCGCCCTTCTGTTATGGGTTGTTATCAGACACTGTTTTCCCTCAATAGCTTTCAAACCCCCTCAAATGGCGACCTGAGCCTCTGTTCCTCTCTCTCCTCTGTGTTTCCCACACTGATACTGATCTGGAGTGTGCCATAAAGCACCGTTATAGATCACGGTGCACAATAAAGGCACGTCTCCAGTCGGACCAGCAGGCTTATTGAGCATGGAGCTGATTAGGGGCAACACATCGCCTCCTCCCCTTCTATCCTGTATCCTCCCTCTCCCTGTTGTCTTGTCCCAGAACCCATAACCCTTGTTTGTGAAAGGAAGAAGAATTTTATTAATGAAAAAAAAACAGGATCCCCTCTGGACACCTACATCTTCACAGTAAACGATGTAGCCTTTAGAACAGGGCGCTCCAATGCTGTTCCTGGAGAGGTAACGTCCTGTAGGTTTTTTCATTCCAACCCTAATCTAGTGCACCTGATTCTAATAAGGAGCTGGTTTATCAGCTGCGTCAGGTTAGTTATAACTGGGGTTGGAGTGAAAACCTAGTGGAGGGTAGCGCTCCAGGAACAGTGTTGGAGAACACTGCTTTAGAAGATACTCACAGAGAAAGGCCCCTGTCAGAATCCTCTTTTCAGCGTCGAATCCTGTTTCGTGAAAAAAGTACAACCGTGGTAATTTTACACACTGGTGTAAAACATTGGACATGAATAGAAAATCCATGATGATGTCTCTGGCTCATTTTCGTGTCCACAATTTCTTCTGTGTTTTTTTTTTAGGTCAGTCTTTGGTGCTTTATTTATGTTCATATTGTTAAGAAAGAATTTGAGGATACAGATGACAAGTTTCTTCCGCGATACGGGCCCATACAGACCCTGACCTAGCCTCGGGGTCATTTGAGCTGAAAGGTATTAGGAGCTTTAGAAAGGAGACGTTTAGGGCGCCTGAAGTCTGTCAAGAAGGTAAGAGTGAGAGCAACCTGGTAATCTTCTCCTCTATGGTGACAGTTCATGTCATCTGCATGCTAAGACCGAGATGTGAAGGTCATTGAGTACAACATCAGTTGTCAGTCACATACATGTGATGGTAGTTTACAGAATATTGTCTTTACAGACACGATGACCTAAAAAAAAACGTATTTATTTAGTGTACTTTAAATATGCTATTTAATGTTTAACATACTAAAATAAACAGAGTATTTTGAACATTAAAACAAACTGTTTCTATTTCATTATGAACTACTCACTTTTGGATCAATTAACATGGGCTTAAATTGGAGACAAGTCCAATACAGATATTTATTTAACCTTAATTGACTGCTACTAATAACTAAAACCTTCATATTTCAGCAACACATTTTATAAAATGTAACCTGTTGTATTTGTTGATCATATATACAGATGTAGGATCTTAATCTGATCACGTTTTTGTTGCTGAGAATTATCCTGCAGAGCAGGAAATGCAAACTTAGTGTATTTTCATTTGTAAAAGTTTTCTGAAGTTTGCAATTTCCACTCTAAAATGTCAGACTTGATTTGCTATAAAGAAAAATGTAACAAACCCTACCGAAAAAAAATTCCATTAAATATAATCCACATAATAATTCACATTTCCTGTTGCTGCAGGATCCTTTTCCTGCTGTAGCACACTGGCTCAAATTAAGATCCTACATCTGTACTGCCCTACCAAGCAAAAAGGCAGTAACTGCTCATAGCATGAAATTATTTTATTTACCTTCGTTTCACAGTAACTTTATGCAATTACTGCTAGCATAACCCAAAGGTTATCCAGAACACAATACAATAGAGGCAGGATACTTGTCCACATGATTAAGCATGCATTTCATGTAGCAAAAATTACATTTACTAATTTACGACCAAATGAGCAGTTATTGCCTTTTTGCTTGGTAGGTCAGTGTAGTAGTGTGCTGTGGACCACCGTCTCACACACAAGACACCAGATAGCCAATGCAAGGCCTCCTTACACGAGCCAACCTCATCCCTGGCAACGTGTCCCGCGCGCTCATTGGTAGAAAGTTGCAGTGGAAATAAAACTTTGGGACATTTCACACGAGCCGTTCGCGTGCAGCCTCCTCTATAAATACGACCCGGGGTGAAAGTAACAGTGTTGACTTGTTATCAACACCGCACTGATAGGACTTTACCTCAGCTATAGCCACATTATAATAAACGCCTAGAACGAACTGCGTTGGTCAGAAAAAGTGCATAACCGGTGTTTGAATATTACTCAATAGGCTGGACTTTATTTAACAATAGTGGGACATTAAAAAGGATTTGCTTAAATTGGCTGGACGATTGTGGGATATTAAAACTTGAAGATGCCAGCTGATATTTTGGAGAAAACATCCCCATCCTCTGTCGCAGCCACTCCGTCGAGGGTCAGTGGAACTCCGGATAAACCAAGGACTGCCTCAGAGCACAGAAAGGTACAAAAATACACCAAAAGAAAACTATTGCTTTTTTATATGTCAATTGTTTTGTTTTTCATTATTAACATGTTTTGTGTTTTAAGTCCTCAAAGCCAATTATGGAGAAGAGAAGACGTGCGCGAATCAATGACAGCCTTGGTCAGCTAAAGACCCTCATCTTGGATGCACTAAAAAAAGATGTACGTTTTTTTTTTATATGGCAATTACCATATTCCATGTAGACATTTATGTCAACGACATATGCTTATATCGTTATGGACTGGAAAGAAACTCAAATAGATTATTAATCATGTGTCATTTTGTTCTTGATGTCTATTTAGAGCTCGAGACATTCGAAGCTCGAGAAGGCGGACATCCTTGAGATGACTGTGAAGCACCTTAGGAATATGCAGCGTCTCCAAATGACTGGTAGGTTGTTGTTTTTTTATCTCTAATTGATTAGTCATTCCAGACTTGCATAAATATAATATGTATGTGCCCATTTGGCACGCACCGCAGTTCCCACGGTCGTATATTTACCCAAGTTTACCAAAGCTATTGATATACCTACTTAGTATTATATAATTCGATTGTAATGATTTTCTGAACAATATATCCTCAAATATATGTTTTTGACTTTACAGCAGCTATAAACAGGGATCCATCAGTCTTTGGCAAGTACAGAGCGGGATTCAGCGAATGCATGAGTGAAGTCACCCGTTTTATGTCCACGTGTGGAGGGGTGAACACGGAGATCAGGTCTCGGCTTCTCAGCCACTTAGCCGGCTGTGTGTCACAGATAAACACCGTAAACTTCTCAACTCAATGCCAGATCCCCACCTACCCTCCGCATCCATTGCTTGCCCAAGCCATTGCGCAAATCCCAAGTGCATCTCCTCAGTTAAATGGAATAATGCCTTGCAAAAGTGGCTCGCCTATCAACCTCACATCAGAAATGGCTAAATTATACAGTGGACTTCAGATTGTGCCGGCGGCGACAGATGGACAATTCGCTATTCTGATTCCAAGCGTGGCTCTTACGCATACGAGTGCGCCAAACGCGATACATGGCAATCCAGCACTTGCGGTGCCTGTGTCACTTGTTGCGCCTCCCGTCACCGCAGACTCCGTGTGGAGACCATGGTAGGGTCAATGCGTGCATTAAGGACTTTTACGCACGATGACGCATTTTTTTTTTACGGGAAGTATTCCGTCAGATATGACTTTTTAAAAATATTTTCGTATAGGCTGTTCAAAGCAAGACTCAAAAGTGATGTTTACGCACATGTTGTTATTCTTTGATGGAGGATACAGTTCACCGTTCCATTATTATTATTTTCTATTTGTATGTCAGTGATGTCATGAATATGTGTTATTGTTGTGATGCTAAATGGAAAATCAATAGATTCTTTAAACGAAATTGAAATGTTTAACACCTCCAACTGGTCATATCTTACTTACATTAAAAAAATAATTGTCTATCCTTGCCCTAGTGATGTGCTGTGATTGATGACCCTATCAAGGCTTATTTAAACCACATAATGACATTCGGATCTCGAGCTATGCATCGAGCACAGGAAAGCTCCCAACTACTGTCAAGCAAACTCCTCAAGTACTTCCATATCTGAACATCTACCTTCCCATCCAACATCACCTCTGAGCTATCATTGATCGACGAAGGAGCATGCAGGAATTCTAACTCTGATTTAAGATTCAAGCAATACAGGCTACACCAAACCCATGGACATGTTCTAGTGGTTTAACTTTACATTTACACAAGCAGCCCAATTCTGATATTTTGCCCAATAACGCTGCCTTTCTCCACCACCAAAGTGTTATCTTCCCATCTGAATCCTATTTAGCCTCATCTGTTTTGCCCCCCGGCTGGGAATAAATAGCTCCCAGATGAGGTAAGGAACCCGAGAGATCGGGAGAACGACGTTCAGCCAACAGACAGATGACCAGGTTATAGGGGCGGGAAGCCCGTTTGACACGCGCAGGGCTGCCTGCCGGCGAGGAAATGCGGACACACAGGAAAGGGGCTGAACATGGGGAGAGAGGGATTAAGGGTGGGAGAGAGTGGAGATGGCCAGACAAAATGCTCTTAGCTTGTTAGTGACACCCTCCATGCGTGCTGTTTCTCCAGGTAGAGGTTACCAGTGGGCACAGATCTAACATCCGAGTGAGGGGATATACGAATGCGAAAGTAGCGCCAATCTACTGTGTACTACTTTAAATTCATGAGGTTTGGGTGTTAAATTATGTGCTCTTCATTCTTTAGCATTTTTTTGTTAAAACACTAGGTATGCTTTTAAATTGGAATGAGTGATAAGAATATATTGCAATGAAACAGCAGGGAGCAGGTCTCGAGCCCGAGATCCGGGGCGCTATCGACCTCCGCAATAGCATGCTCGTGCGGCAGAGTCGATTTCCGCGCTTATAAACCAAGGGTTTATACTATATAAATACCACACTATATAAAATAAGTAGAGGTATGAAGGTTTTGCTCCCCAAGGTATCACACAATGTTCCTGCTCAAATCATTATTGACACTTGTGACTGTGAGTCAAGCTTGCCATTAAGCTTAAAGGGATACTCCTCCACAAAATCACAATACATTTTGAAAGTAACTGGATGGTGCAAATCAGACTTGTAGCTAAAGTATTCAATGTGGCCTAAACCCCTGTTTGATTTACACACAGGAAGTGCATGTTTGGGCATAGGATCTTGACGGCTTTCGCTTAGTGACAGGCTGGGGAATAGCGCTGCTGTCCATTTAGCGGTCTGTCAGCCAGCTAATGGAGTGACTAGCCTAGTGTGTGTCCAGGGTTGAGTGCTCCCACAGTGGGCCATGAGAAGAGCTTGACCAGGGGTCACAGGTGCCTGTCACTCTGCCTCACAGGACTGGAATAGCCGTTTGTGGCATGACAATGACCATAGGATTTGGCAAGACAGCACAAACAGATTTGGGACCAGCAAGGACTGGACAGCTTCAATAGAGCATGCAGACCGATTCAAAATATTAATTTAAAAAACAGTTTCACTATAGGACACCCTTTTAAAAACAGGAAGAAGGTAAAGCTGGCATAAAATGAGAGAATAATTGATCTAACCTCTAATTCTGCATTTTACCTCCATGGGCGCAGACACCAGTGCATAGTGTTTGAAGTGATACAGTGCAATTGGGCATCTTTTTCACACTTTTAGAATATAACCCCTAGACCAGGCAAGTTACATAACTACGTCCTATCATACAAGTTATTTTCATTATCAAACCACTTTTAAATGTTTAATTGCCCATACACCTCTTCTGAGGACAAAAGTAACTTTGTGATGTTTTTGTTTTTACAGCTTTTTTTGTTACATATATATTTTACACACATTTTACATACATGGTACTTTTATACACAGGATTTACATAACAAATATATTGTTTTTTATATATACACATTACATTTGGATAGATAGTACTCAGACATCTCCGGTATACATTATTATCTATAGTGTTTTCAGTAATAACTATTACCAATCATGAAATTTTTAATCCCACCCCTCAGCTACTTTCAGCCATCCCACCTATTGCCGTAGACCACCCTTTTTTGATTATCAAACAACTTTCTAAATCAGCATATTTTCAACATGGAAACACAGCAAATTTCCTCTCTCTTCCCATTTAGTTTGTCAGTCGAAACCCACTCTCGCACACAATGCTGTCAATTAAGTTGTCTCTGTTTTTCCCAAACCCACCACCCTGGCAATGTGTATGAGCCCTAAAAGCGAAATTGAGCCTCCCTTATCAGGACCGGACCATTGAGAAAGGGCCCCACAATACAAAAACAAAGGCGGGCCCCCAGTGGCTCAATGGCCCCTCTCTTTGTAGCTCTCTCACTCTTCATAGAGGGCCCTGCTCTTGTTTATCCAGAAGGAGATTTAATGGTCCGCAGGAGGGAGGACCATGCTGTCACTTTCACCAATGCTGAGACTGGAGGCTCATTGTTGAGTATCTCCTAAAGCTCCTGTAAGGCCCCGTTAAGGCTAGGCTACTCTCTTCAGAGACAAGAGGTCCGCTACTGAAGCTCCTAAAAGTTTGAGTTTCATCTAGCCTATCGCCTGCTCCTCTCTAAAAACCCGTTCCACGGGCCACCTGAAGTATAACGGATGCATTTAGAGTGGTGTTGGGTGGAGGCCGGCCTTGTATTCAACAACAGCTGATGGTCTCTCTGTATCGACACTGTTTACCAGTGTTAGCTAAGACACTCGCCCCTCTCATTCTTCTAATTTCTCCTCCTTCCTGCCCCCTTTTTTCTTCTATTCTAGGCCTTCCCTTACGCCCCCTCGGTTTGATGCCCATTTTTTTCACCCCTACCGCCTCAAAGGAAGGATGACAAGCATTAAGTTAGCTCAAGCTGGCCCCTCAGTGTGATCATTGATTGATGAGCCATTGGTCACAAAGACAGTGACACGGTGAGAGGAACCCTGCTATGGGAAATCTTCCTGACATGTACCGGAAACATCCACTGTGAACGCCTCTATGTTGAATTGGCCTGTATTGTTCTTGGGGGCAGTAACAATGTTTTCCAAGGGTGAACTCTGTGAGCAAATAGTTCACAGCCGATGGCTATGCTAAACAAGCGCATAGATTATGCACTTGACATCAGTAGTGAATGAATTCAGATATGTGTGAACTAGAGAATGGCCCCTTATCACTCATCCTATTCTCTTCCCACTGGGTAAAAACTGGTCGAATCAATGTTGTTTCCTTGTAATTTCAACCCAAGAAATCGATGCGGTGACGTTGACTCAATGTGGAAAACTGATTAAATTTTCAAAAAGTAATCAATGTAAGGGCATTTCGTCTCTTTTTCACCCAACCTTTTAAATTAGATCTGATGATACGTTTTTTTTTTTTTTTAAATTCCAATCAGATTAGTTGAAATCTTGTTTTGATGTTTTTGATGTTTTTTTTATGTTGGTGTGCTGTCCCATTTTTCTCCACACATTGTGTGTTCCTTCCAAACAACTCAACTGTAGTTTCATCTGTCCACAGAATATTTTTCCAATAGCGCTGTGGAACATCCAGGTGCACTTTTTCAAACTTCAGATGTGCAGCAATTTTGGGGGGGACAGCAGTGGCTTCTTCCATGGAGTCCTCGCATGAATACCATTCTTATTTAGTGTTTTACGTATCGTAGACTCGACAACAGAGATGTTAGCATGCTCCAGAGATTCCTGTAAGTCTTTAGCTGACACTCTAGGATTCTTCTTAACCTCAATGAGCATTCTGCGCTGTGCTCTTGCAGTCATCTTTGCAGGACGGCCACTCCTAGGGAGAGTAGCAACAGTGCTGAACTTTCTCCATTCATAGACAATTTGTCTTACTGTGGACTGATGAACATCAAGGCTTTTAGAGATGCTTTTGTAACCTTTTCCAGTTTTATGCAAGTCAACAATTCTTAATCTTAGGTTTTCTGAGATCTATTTTGTTCAAGGCATGGTGCACATCAGGCAATGCTTCTTGTGAATAGGAAACTCACATTTTGTGAGTGTTTTTATAGGCAAGGCAGCTGTAACCAACATCTCCAATCTCATCTCATTGATTGGACTCCGGGTTAGCTGACTCCTGACGACAATTAGCTTTTGGAGAAGTCATTAGCCTAGGGGGTTCACATACTTTTTCCAACCTACACTGTGAATGTTTAAATTATGTATTCAATATAGACAAGAAAAATACAATAATTTGTGCATTATTACTTTAAACATACTATGTTTGTCTATTGTTGTGACTTAGATGAAAATCAGATCAAATTGATGACCAATTTATGCAGAAATCCAGGTAATTCCAAAGGGTTCACATACTTTTTCTTGCCACTGTATGCAAGCATAAAGTCTCTCAGACTATGAGTGCTGATCTAAGATCATGTCCCCCTTGGCTATATTATCTTATTCATCATTATCTAAAAGTCAAAACTGATCTTAGATCAGCACTACTACTCAAATTTGGAAGGTCCTGTTACTTAGCTTTTAGACATGGCTTTTGGATTGAGCCAAGTAGCAACATGACAACCTTATATCGCATTGATTGCATTTTTCACCATATATAAGACTACTGATGTCAGATATTTAAATCAAGGACATGACTACTGTACTACATCACCTGCTACCAGATCTTCAAAGCTGTTGACTTTGGTGTCTGCAGGTCTTGTTACCCCCTTCTGTTCCTGCCACACTTGGCTCTCTGCCCACATGGGGTTATGACCAGCACCATAAAGATGAACTTTCACTGCAGGTGTCCCTTTAAAGTGAGATGGCCCCATAACTGGGGGTTGGTTCAGTTACAGCCTTGACCTTTTGAGCTGATTGGGTGGATGGGATTAGAAACTGAAGAACCATGTGTGAGGCATCTGGGGGTGATCATTGAGAGGGCTTGCTAAAGTTTTATGGGGATTTTAGGGATGTTTATGTGTGTGTGTGTGTGTGTGTGTGTGTGTGTGTGTGTGTGTGTGTTTGGGGGTTGGTGGAGAGGTTCACACGGACTTGCGGATGCCTGACCTAAAATATTGCAGGCCTGTTGCACCCCTCCGCCTCCCCTGGACATTGAGGGAAGCCCTGCCTATGCCTTCAGATCCCTCCTGGAATCCCAATGTCGTGGGGGTCGGCTTCAGTACCTAGTGGACTGGGAGGGGTACGGCCCAGAGGAGCGGCGTTGGGTTCTGGTGGACGACATTCTAGATCCCAACATCAACCAAGATTTCCACCTTCGCCGTCCGGACCGGCCCACTCCTTGCCCTTGGAGCCATCCCTGAGCAAGGTCCCGTGACTGGAGCCACGCATTGGGGTGCTGTCACACCTACTCCCACTCCAGCACTCGACGTCGCCAGTTTACTAACCACCAGTCATGGCAACCTTTCATGACGCACACCTGGCAACCCTCATTACGCACACCTGCGCCTGGACTTCGTCACTACCCTGATTACTTCCCCTTTATCTAGCACTCCCTAGCATCACTTCTCAGGCAGTATTGGATTAGTTTTATGTCCAGACGCTTCTCTAGTTTTTGTAACTCTCCATGTTCGTTATTAATAAACTCACCATCTACACCTGCTTCCTAACTCCCTGCGTCTACTTTACAACTGAGGCATTTGTGGAAATTCTATAGCAATATAGAGGGAAAACGGTCTTGCATTTGGACAATTATTAGACTGCAGTAAATAAAACAGAATAAAACATATCTTGTCCTGGTCCAGATTCTACACAGACCGGTGCGCAAATAGCCTATCAGAGCTACAGTTGGCCTTTATACAAACACTTTGAACTGGACTGTGTGTTTACAGGCTGTTGAAACAGCTCAACTTTAGATCATTGGAACACATTGGCTAAAGCTACGAAATACACCTGAATGGATTTCTGCAAATCTGTAAATACCAAAGGAGTCCTCTTAGATGTGTGAACATTACAGTCCAATTGATCTAACAACAATTTTTTTTTATTTTATTATTATTATTTTTTTCACCTTTATTTAACCAGGTAGGCTAGTTGAGAACAAGTTCTCATTTGCAACTGCGACCTGGCCAAGATAAAGCATAGCAGCGTGAACAGACAACACAGAGTTACACATGGAGTAAACAATTAACAAGTCAATAACACAGTAGAAAAAAAAAATGGGCAGTCTATATACAATGTGTGCAAAAGGCATGAGGAGGTAGGCGAATAATACAATTTTGCAGATTAACACTGGGGTGATAAATGATCAGATGGTCATGTACAGGTAGAGATATTGGTGTGCAAAAGAGCAGAAAAGTAAATAAATAAATAAAAAAAACAGTATAAAAACAGTATGGGAATGAGGTAGGTGAAAATGGGTGGGCTATTTACCAATAGACTATGTACAGCTGCAGCGATCGGTTAGCTGCTCGGATAGCTGATGTTTGAAGTTGGTGAGGGAGATAAAACTCTCCAACTTCAGCGATTTTTGCAGTTCGTTCCAGTCACAGGCAGCAGAGTACTGGAACGAAAGGCGGCCAAATGAGGTGTTGGCTTTAGGGATGATCAGTGAGATACACCTGCTGGAGCGTGTGCTACGGATGAGTGTTGCCATCGTGACCAGTGAACTGAGATAAGGCGGAGCTTTACCTAGCATGGACTTGTAGATGACCTGGAGCCAGTGGGTCTGGCGACGAATATGTAGCGAGGGCCAGCCGACTAGAGCATACAAGTCGCAGTGGTGGGTGGTATAAGGTGCTTTGGTGACAAAACGGATGGCACTATGATAGACTGCATCCAGTTTGCTGAGTAGAGTGTTGGAAGCCATTTTGTAGATGACATCGCCGAAATCGAGGATCGGTAGGATAGTCAGTTTTACTAGGGTAAGCTTGGCGGCGTGAGTGAAGGAGGCTTTGTTGCGGAATAGAAAGCCGACTCTTGATTTGATTTTCGATTGGAGATGTTTGATGTGAGTCTGGAAGGAGAGTTTGCAGTCTAGCCAGACACCTAGGTACTTATAGATGTCCACATATTCAAGGTCGGAACCATCCAGGGTGGTGATGCTAGTCGGGCATGCGGGTGCAGGCAGCGATCGGTTGAAAAGCATGCATTTGGTTTTACTAGCGTTTAAGAGCAGTTGGAGGCCACGGAAGGAGTGCTGTATGGCATTGAAGCTCGTTTGGAGGTTAGATAGCACAGTGTCCAATGACGGGCCGAAAGTATATAGAATGGTGTCGTCTGCGTAGAGGTGGATCAGGGAATCGCCCGCAGCAAGAGCAACATCATTGATATATACAGAGAAAAGAGTCGGCCCGAGAATTGAACCCTGTGGCACCCCCATAGAGACTGCCAGAGGACCGGACAGCATGCCCTCCGATTTGACACACTGAACTCTGTCTGCAAAGTAATTGGTGAACCAGGCAAGGCAGTCATCCGAGAAACCGAGGCTATTGAGTCTGCCGATAAGAATATGGTGATTGACAGAGTCGAAAGCCTTGGCGAGGTCGACGGTTGAACTCAAATCTAACGAAGGAACATTATATAAACCCTCTCAAACCTTTTCAGTTAGTTGCCGTCAAAAATTCACTGATAGACAATGAGGAATTGTAACCTCCTCATCCTTCTACAGCTTGCCTGCAAATGCATGCTTGTCCAAGCCAAGCACCCACACTAACTGGCTAAAGTTGGCTAGTTTGCTAGCTAGCTACTTCCAGACACAAATGAGAGAACACCTCACTCTTACCATTTTACTTGCCGTAGCAAAACTGGTTAGGCTGTTTACATGTTATCTAGAGCATTCTTGACTAACTATTACTTTTTTTTTGCCTACGTTTACTGACACCTGTCATATTCAGTGGGTGTTACGCGTTCATAAATTAATCAGTTGTTCTGCGATCTGGCACACTCAGACGAGAGTGCTCTGAAATTGGAGTAGATAGCCATAGTGAATTTGCGAATGCAAGAGATATGTTAACTGGGTAAGTCGTTCAAGTTGTTGCTAGCTAACATGTCTATAATAGGTATAAAGACTGTTAAGATATTCATGTTTCAAGAAAGGAGTGGATATATCTGGCCTGGCAGTTATATGAGCTGACTGAATTAAAGCTGATAATTATTCTTTTTTTTACTCTGCTGGTCTCTGCTGGTCTCAAGAAGAAATGACGAGTCCTCACTCTCCCGAGACCAATTCAAGACCGAGACACCAGTCGTGGATAAAATCACTGTAGAAGCTGAGCCATATTACAACCTATGTGTGGTGATAATTGCATTGTTTGCTCTATAACCTGTTCATTCAAATGCCTTGCGACCGTGATATATATACAGTACATTGCATTCGGAAAGTATTCAGACCCCTTGACTTTTTCCACATTTTGTAATGTTACAGCCTTATTCTAAAATCGATGAAATTGTTTTTTTCCCCCCTCGTCAATCTACACACAGTACCCCATAATGACAAATCAAAAATGGAAATATCACATTTACATAAGTATTCAGACCCTTTACTCAGTACTTTGTTGAAGCACCTTTGGCAGTGATTACAGCCTCGAGTCTTCATGGGTATGATGCTACAAGTTTGGCATGCCTGTATTTGGGGAGTTTCTCCCATTCTTCTCTGCAGAGCCTCTCAAGCTCTGTCAGGTTAGAGGGATGCATCGCTGCACAGCTATTTTCAGGTTTTTCCAGAGATGTTTGATCGGGTTCAAGTCTGGGCTCTAGATCGGCCACTCAAGGACATTCAGAGACTTGTCCGGAGGCCACTCCTGCGTTGTCTTGGCTGTGTGCTTAGGGTTGTTGTCCTGTTAGAAGGTGAACCTTCGCCCCAGTCTGAGGTCCTGAGCGCTCTGGAGCAGGTTTTCATCAAGGGTCTCTCTGTACTTTGCTCTGTTCATCTTTCCCTCGACCCTGACTAGTCTCCCAGTGCCTGCCGCTGAAAAACATCCCACAGCACGATGCTACCACCACCATGCTTCACCGTAGGGATGGTGGCAGGTTCACTCCAGACGTGACACTTGGCATTCAGGCCCAAAAGTTCAATCTTGAATTCATCAGACCAGAGAATCTTGTTTCTCATGGTCTGAGAATCTTTAGGTGCCTTTTGGCAAACTCCAAACGTGCCTTTTACTGAGGAGTGGCTTCCATGTGCTGCAGAGATGGTTGTCCTTCTGGAAGGTTCTCCTATCTCCACAGAGGAACTCGGGAGCTCTGTCAGAGTGGCCATCGGGTTCTTGGTCACCTCCCTGACCTCAGCCCTTCTCCCCCGATTGCTCAGTTTAGCCGGGCGGCCAGCTCTAGGAAGAGTCTTGGTGGTTCCAAACTTCTTCCATTTAAGAATGTTGGAGGCCACTGTGTTCTTGGGGACCTTCAATGGTGCAGTCATTTTTTGGTACCCTTCATCAGATCTGTGCCTTCCTACAATCCTGTCTCTGAGCTCTACAGACAATTCCTTCAACCTCATGGCTTGGTTTTTGCTCTGACATCCACCGTCAACTGTGGGGCCTTATATAGACAGGTGTGTACCTTTCCACATCATGTCCAATCAATTTAATTTACCACAGGTGGACTCCAATCATGTTGTAGAAACATCTCAAGGATGATCAATGGAAACAGGATGGACCTGAGCTCAATTTCCAGCCTCATAGCAAAGGGTCTGAATAGTTATGTAAAGAAGGTATCTGTTTTATATTTTTAATACATTTGCAAAAATGTGTAAAAACCCATTTTCGCTCTATCATTATGGGGTATTGTGTGTAGATTGAGGAATGAATTACATATATTTTTTAATCAATTTTAGAATAAGGCTGTAACTTAATAAAATGTGAAAAAAAGTGAAGGGGTCTGAATACTTTCTGAATGCACTGTAGGCCTAAAGGCTGAGACAACAAGAAGACACAGTGGCAGAATAAATTCAACAAATCACAAAACCAGATAGCAACCCCTACACAGTGAAATCCACAAAGCATATTGCGTGTATAGTAATAGAAACCTACAGCATTGTCAAGCAAGTTAATATTTCAGACATTTTCGGAACACTAAACACCTATTGATTTTGAACCACAGAGTGTTACCGCAGGTCTCAAAGAAAACAGGAGCTGCCTCCACCATTCCGCAACCATTTTAACTTGCATCATCAAATCCCCTCTGCTTAGTCTAATACAGTGACAACTGAAAGATACCAAAATCTATTTAGTCCAGTCAATGTAAGCGAAATATGATGTGGCTGTCTGTGGTTCTGATTTCTGTTTGTGTCTGTGTGTGTGTGCATGTTCATGCAAGTAGAAAAACATGTTGACTCACCCTACTTGTAGAGAAACGTCAATACCATCCTCCTCTCTTTCATGTTGACGAAACAGGCATCACTGTCATACAGTACACACTTTTATTTTTTGTTGTCCTAGGCTACCTGGCTAAAATGCTTACTCGCTAACCTAACTTCCATTTATGGGCAATGTTAGCTAGTTGACATTAGCCTTCTACATCTAGCTACATATATCTAGCTACTTCCATCTTCTCAGGCCAGGAGCACAACAATGTATGAATTGATGGTTGGTTCAAAATTGCCGTTAGAATCATTGGCCAGTACGTAGAATTAAGTCAAATCAAATCAAATTGTATTTGTCACCGGTGTGGACCTTACCGTGAAATGCTTACTTACAAGCCCAAAACAAACAATGCAGTTCAAATAGAGTTAAGAAAATATTTACAATTCAATTCAAGTTTTTCTATCAATGATTTGATAGGAGTGACGCCAAATCCAAGCTGGCTTCCCTTATCACTTTTTTTTAGGTGAACCAGTTGAGCTCAACGCTGATTGGAAAATTTGTAATACTTTTTTTTGTCCTGGGAGGCCAGATGCTCGCTGGCTTCCCTTGCCTTCAATGCTACGGGCGGCAACAATGTTATACTCGTTTGGACTAGACAGCATCTCTACGCCTACACGTAGAGAGACAGAGGGGTGCTGTTTCGCTCGCTCGGATGCTTTCTCCTGTGAGATACATTCAGCCTCTTACGAACTGAAGGAAAATTATGAAACACAGATAGACAAATGATACATTATTTAAAAAATATATACATACATTTTTTGGTCAGTTTTTGGGGAAGTCTGGCTTCCCTTAGAATCCATGAATACACTCCAGTGCAAGACACTCAATATGTGGCCTCGAGACCGGCTCGACACCAAGACGGGTGTCGAGTATTACAACACTGCGTTTTGGTGTTAAAAAGGATGGCTTTCTCCACAACTCTTCATTAGAATCTCCATTGACTTGGCTATCTACAAACTATAATTGAAAACAAAACTGCATTGAAATAGGGACTCCATTGAGAGACAACGAAGCATGGGTGGTGTGCATATTAACAGCACTCCATCTGGAGGGCCCCAAGTGTCTCAAACAAAACCAGGATCTCCGTTATAAGAGCAGGTCCCTCAGGTCCCTCTGTCCAGGGCTGCAGATGTATTCTTCCCCAATCATTTTAATTTGACGTTAAGAAGCTTAAATTCTCTTGTTATCCTCTCGTAGAGGAGACTAGACGAAGAGCAGTGCAGCAATGAGATGAGAGATTACCATTTGGGCCTGCTCTCCTCATCCACTTGACACCAGGTCAGCTGTTCCTAAGTTGGTCAGTGACACTCATTGGCCCCTCCCTTGGTGGTCTGGATGAATATTGACACTCGTTTACTAGCATGGAGGGTATAATGTCCCGTTTGTTTAGGGGATATGGCTCACTGCATCATGGTGCATGAATGTGAAGAAGGGACACTGGTCTATAGCCACCTATGGCATAATGTCAATCAATGCACAGTGCTGGCTCTCGATCTGACATTTACAGAATCTGTCTACAACTGACTTTGTGAGTGAGATAACGAGGGTACACATTTTGGATTTTTAAAAACTGCCTGCCTTACAAAAAAAAAGTGAACTGTATTCTAGGCCTATTGTCTTTTACAAGAGTGAATGGATGCATGTCCTAGTTGAATAAATTAAGTTTCATCTCTATGATGTCATGACTTGGACCTTTGAAAATTACACTCATAACAAAAGCAATACCTATAGACTATAACTGCCCCAGTTTTGTATCGGCTGAAATCCTCTTGACCACAAATGACAGCCAAACCCATATCCTCTCTCTCCTCTCCTCCTCAGGCTGTAGATCTCAGATGACCTCTCCCCTTTGTCCTCGGAAGCCTGGTCTGCCCTCACAGCCACTCCCCTCTCCTCGGCTGTCCTAAACTCTGTGGGAAACCTCCCAGCGCATTGTGTCGTCTGGACATTGTGTGTCCTTTAAGATAATGCCCCGACCTCAAGATCCCACTTCCATTCCATACAATCCCCACCCTCCCAGCTGAAGAAGTGCTGTGTGAAGTATGGTGCCCAGCACTAACTGGCATATAAGTGGGGGACTGGGGAGAGCCAGAGAGATCCTGGCTGTGGGGTTAAAAGGTGCTTTCCAACCAGCCTCGCAGGACAGCAGCACAGCCTCTAACTCCCTGCTCCTGTAAATTTGGAATATCACAAATTCCGATTCCCCTGCTTTTCTAGTGAGTGTTAGAACTTCATGAATAATTGGACGGTGACAGAGAAGTCCTGGTCTGGCTGCTTGACCTCTCCCCAGGACTTCAGTCATTACAGCTGGTGATTGGGTCGTTAGCCAGCTTGTGTTGTATGTGTGTAATGAACACAATTTAGAGTCTGATTGATTTATGAAGCGTTTGTATTTCCCCAGGTATATTCAAGAGGAGATAAAGCATGAAAGATATAAATAATTGTCAATGTAAGTGTAAATAAAAATGGTCAAATGGCACATCTTTTGTTGGTTTAATTTGTTTCCCCATCTGAAAATAGCAGGAGCAAACTTTATGAGTAGCTGACTGACGAGACAAGTTTCAATTCAAATCTAGCTTTGTGTTCAGTCAACAAAATTGTGGGGGGGGGGACTTAATATTAGGATGGTGTTCCTAATGTTTAGTATACTCAGTGTCTTTCCCCACTTCAATTCATGTTTACTCCCTTAGTTTTGTTGGTCAAGTGAGGATTACTCATTTTCATGCCAACCCTGCCAGCTTTGGAGGCCATCACTTTGTCATTTGAATTGTGATGTCATTCAGCTCAGACCAAGGACCCAATCAACCCGATGACCCCTGACCCTTATAAAGTGTGGGGTTAGAGAGCTTTATTCAAGGTGTTGCCATCCGTGTGCCCCACCCCTTCTTCTTCCTCGTCTCTTTCCTTTCTCTCCCCTGTCCTATCATCCTTTTCTGTGTGCAGGGGCAGTGAGGTGTGAAGACAAGTCTCCGTGGACAACTTGTTTGTCTCTATCAACTTTTAAACCCCAGAATAAAAGAGAGGCTCCCATAAACTGATGTTCTATCTCCATGGGGGATTCTTTGTAAGCACCTGCGCCAATGCTTGTGTTTGTTGGATTTGTGCTCCACACAATTTGGTCTTCTCCATTTTCACTCTGACATGTTTGTTCTTTTGCTGGGTCTATCTTATGTTTACATTGATTTAAAACATTTTAATAAAAAATAAAAAAAACATTGATTATAGATCAGGAAAATTACCTTCCATTAATTGATCTAATCCCGGAGTTATTTATATTTTGTTCCAAATGTATAACTGCTTATCCTTAATTGACAGGGTATATTACCATCGTTTTACACTATTAGCACTCAAGGGCTCAAAAAGGTGTATTTTTCAAAAAAGCATAGGTCATACTGAAATGTCTACCAACCAGTTGGGATTATGTGACAAAAATCCATATGAAATTTGTCAACTCACTCATTGATTACTTTAAAATTGAGAGAGAAGTGTACTGCTTTATTTGGATTGTGCTTCACAGGATTGATAACGTTTAATTGGCCATGCACAAACGGACTAATCAGCTACCCAACAACGACTAGGTTTATTGCTGGGGTGGCTGAAAGCAGCAAGTGAATTTTCTGTTGCATCTCAGAGTTAAAGACTACTTCTGAACTAGTGTGTTGATGTTGGAGAATCTACAGAAGGAGGCGGTACCAAAAAAAGGTGAATAATCACAAAATGGCCAGTGAAGTCAATGGAGAACTAGAGTAGTCTGCTGGCAACGGTATACATTGCAGCATATGTATATCTGTTATGGTACTGGACTCATGTCATGGTCTCTAGAACTCTAGGGATGAACTTTGAACCTCACAAGAAACAGTTCATCCATCTCTCTTATCTCTCAGAATGAGCGGGAAATACAGTCAGTACCTCAAAATTAAATGACATTCATGGGGAATTCACTTTTGTCTCAGGTACAGTATATTGTCTCAGGTACAGTATATTGTCTCAGGTACAGTATATTGTCTCAGGTACAGTATATTAGGTACAGTATATTGTCTCAGGTACAGTATATTGTCTCAGGTACAGTATATTGTCTCATGTACAGTATATTGTCTCAGGTACAGTATATTGTCTCAGGTACAGTATATTGTCTCGGGTACAGTATATTGTCTCAGGTACAGTATATTAGGTACAGTATATTGTCTCAGGTACAGTATATTGTCTCAGGTACAGTATATTGTCTCAGGTACAGTATATTGGCAAATACAATATTGTGCGTATGACAAAACTCTATGATGTACGTGTGCATAAACAAAGTCTGAACTCCGCATAGAGTTCTTGCAAAGCTTCCGTCCAGGCGCTGAGGAACTCCATTTCACACAGTTCGGGCTCTATATTCAATCAGATCCGCTTGAAGCCGACATCCTCATAGTGGTTGTTTTGGCGGTGTCAGAGGTGTAACTGCGTTAGAGCTGTCGAATCCATAAGCGGCACCTGGCATATACCTAGAGCTTACGTTGCCATTGGCTGCATGAAGCCGCAATAAGAGAAATCCCATGCAGCCTTGTTTACAAGTTCGAACACTGGAATGTGAGCTGTATTCGACACCTCAATTAGGCTCATTATTTCGTTTAATTGTTTTCAATTTGAGTGTCATGATTTGTACATAGCCTACACCATTTAATTCTGAACTTTTAATGTTAGTTGGACAGGTGTGGCTTCATGACAATGATCAAGAGCAGCTGCTCATCCATTTTTACAGATACAACACAGTTACACCTCTGACACCGCCATGTTGTCGTTGATGACCTGGACAGTACACTCGCTAGGGTTTGACCTCTCCGTCCTTCAAGCCTTAGAAGGTGGTGGCATTGGTCCTAGAGTAGAAATTACTTGGACACACCAGCTGGTCCCTCTCTACTGAGACCAGACCCTGTCCTCTCAAAGGCCCAGGGTTCGTACAATACACGTTACCTCGGTCCTCCATCAAGTGACCTTGCCCCTCCACATAGTCATACAGATCCAGCATGTGGCAATTGCAGCTCCAGTCTTTCCTTCGAATTCTCATCACAGTCACGTGGAAGAATGCGTCAAAGAAGCCCTGAGGAAGGGTCTGGAGTTTGTTCTCTGAGAGGTACAGCCTCGCCAGGAAGGCCTGGTTGTTATTCTGCAGGTGAACGATTTTCATCTTGGTGAGATCTTGGAAGATGGTTCTGGGCAGCGATGTGAGCTGGTTCTCCGAGAGGTCCAGGTTCTGCAGGGCCGTCAGGTTCCGGAGACATTCTCTGGAAGGTCAGTGAGCTGGTTCATGGACAGGAACACGTGGGTGAGACTTGTTAGACGGCCAAATGAGTCTGGCAAACGCTGCACCAGCCTGTTGCCTTTGAGATCGAGCTCTTCGAAGCTAGAGGGAAAGGTTCCAGAGCTCAAGTTTGTGATCAAGTTGCTGCGAAGATTCAGCTCATCTAGTTTCTCTAAGTGTGAGAAGACACCCTGAGTGAGTTAAGATATCTGGTTTCCCTGCAGGCAAAGCCGTTTCACCTGGAAGATGTGGAAAGTGTTGGGCAAGAGGACGTTGATCAGGTTGTAGCCCACACACATAAAATAATACTATAGTGTATATTAATTATATTATTCACTGTAGTGTTTTTGTGGACTTTCCTGTAGCATTTATTGTAGTATACTGTAGTATTTACAGTTTACTTAAGTATAAATACTGTAGTAAAAAAAGACTAGTATATACTATAATGACTTCTGAAGTACAGTATTTACTGTAGTGGTTTTGTAAACTAGAGTTTACTGTAGTGTTTACTGTAGCGTTTTTGCGGGCTATAGTAAGTACATTACCAGTCAAAAGTTTGGACACACCTACTCATTCAAGGGTTTTTCTTTATTTTGACTATTTTCTACATTGTATAATACATAGAGAATACATCAAAACTATGAAATTACATATGGAATCATGTAGAAACCAAAAAATATAATTTTAGATTTTAGATTCTTCAAAGTAGCCACCCTTTACCTTGATGACAACTTTGCACACTCTTTGCATTCTCTCAACCAGCTCATGAGGTAGTCACCAAGAATGCATTTCAATTAACATGTGTGTCGTGTTAAAAGTTAATTTGTGAAATTTCTTTCCTTAATGCATTTGAGCCAATTAGTTGTGTTGTGACAAGCTAGGGGTGGTATACAGAAGATAGCCCTATTTGGTAAAAGACCAAGTCCAAGACCAGATCAAATAAGCAAAGAGAAAGGACAGTCCATTACTTTAAGACATGAAAGTCAGTCAATATGAAACATTTCAAGAACTTTTAAAGTTTCTTCAAGTGCAGTCACAAAAAACCATCAAGCGCTATGATGAAACTGGCTCTCATGAGGACCACCACAGGAAAGGAAGACACAGAGGTACCTCTGCTGCAGAGGATAAGTTCATTAGAGTTACCAGCCTCAGACATTGCAGCCCAAATAAATGCTTCACAGAGCTCCAGTAACAGACACATATCAACATCAACTGTTCAGAGGAGACGGCGTGAATCAGGCCTTCATGGTCAAATTGCTGCAAAGAAACCACTACTAAAGGACACCAATCAGAAGAAGAGAATTACTTGGGCTAAGAAACATGAGCAATGTACATTAGACTGGTGAAAAGCTTTCCTTTGGTCTCATTAATAAACATTTTAGATTTTTGGTTCCAACCACCATGTCTTTGTGAGACGCAGAGTAGGTGAACGGATGATATTCACATGTGTGGTTCCCACCGTGAAGCATGGAGGAGGAGGTGTGATTATGTGGGGTTGCTTTGCTGGTGACAATGTCTGCGATTTAAAAAAAATTCAAGGCACACTTAACCAGCATGGCTACCACAGCATTCTGCAGCGATACGCCATCCCATCAGAGTGTAAAATTGGAGGGTCTGCTGTCCGGACCTCTGGCAGTCTCTATGGGGGTGCCACAGGGTTCAATTCTTGGACCGACTCTCTTCTCTGTATACATCAATGAGGTCGCTCTTGCTGCTGGTGAGTCTCTGATCCACCTCTATGCAGACGACACCATTCTGTATACTTCTGGCCCTTCTTTGGACACTGTGTTAACAACCCTCCAGGCAAGCTTCAATGCCATACAACTCTCCTTCTGTGGCCTCCAATTGCTCTTAAATACAAGTAAAACTAAATGCATGCTCTTCAACCGATCGCTACCTGCACCTGCCCGCCTGTCCAACATCACTACTCTGGGCGGCTCTGATTTAGAATACGTGGACAACTACAAATACTTAGGTGTCTTGTTAGACTGTAAACTCTCCTTCCAGACCCATATCAAACATCTCCAATCCAAAGTTAAATCTAGAATTGGCTTCCTATTTCGCAACAAAGCATCCTTCACTCATGCTGCCAAACATACCCTTGTAAAACTGACCATCCTACCAATCCTCGACTTTGGCGATGTCATTTACAAAATAGCCTCCAATACCCTACTCAACAAATTGGATGCAGTCTATCACAGTGCAATCCGTTTTGTCACCAAAGCCCCATATACTACCCACCATTGCGACCTGTACGCTCTCGTTGGCTGGCCCTCGCTTCATACTCGTCGCCAAACCCACTGGCTCCATGTCATCTACAAGACCCTGCTAGGTAAAGTCCCCCTTATCTCAGCTCGCTGGTCACCATAGCATCTCCCACCTGTAGCACACGCTCCAGCAGGTATATCTCTCTAGTCACCCCCAAAACCAATTCTTTCTTTGGCCGCCTCTCCTTCCAGTTCTCTGCTGCCAATGACTGGAATGAACTACAAAAATCTCTGAAACTGGCAACACTTATCTCCCTCACTAGCTTTAAGCACCAACTGTCAGAGCAGCTCACAGATTACTGCACCTGTACATAGCCCACCTATAATTTAGCCCAAACAACTACCTCTTTCCCTACTGTATTTTATTTATTTATTTATTTTTCTCCTTTGCACCTCATTATTTTTATTTCTACTTTGCACATTCTTCCATTGCAAATCTACCATTCTAGTGTTTTACTTGCTATATTGCATTTACTTTGCCACCATGGCCTTTTTTTGCCTTTACCTCCCTTATCTCACCTTATTTGCTCACATCGTATATAGACTTGTTTATACTGTATTATTGACTGTATGTTTGTTTTACTCCATGTGTAACTCTGTGTCGTTGTATGTGTCGAACTGCTTTGCTTTATCTTGGCCAGGTCGCAATTGTAAATGAGAACTTGTTCTCAACTTGCCTACCTGGTTAAATAAAGGTGAAATAAATCAAAAATTAAAAATCTGGCTTGCAATTTTTTATTTTATTTTACCAGGCAAGTCAGTTAAGAACAAATTCTTATTTTCAATGACGGCCTAGGAACAGTGGGTTAACTGCCTGTTCGGGGGCAGAACGACAGATTTGTACCTTGTCAGATCGGGGGTTTGAATTTGCAACCTTCCGGTTACTAGTCCAACACTTTAACCACTAGGCTACCCTGCCGCAATCAGTGGGACCATTATTTGTTTTTCAACAGGACAATGACCCAACACGCATCCAGGCTGTCATTTCATGGGTTCTCAACCAACCATGCTATTTTGTTAATTTTTTTGACTTTTTTGTAACTTATTTGGAACATAATGTTGATGCTACAGACTCTAATGACCGAAAATAGCTTCTGGAAATCAGAACAGCGATTACTCGCCTCCAACTGGATGAAGAATTTCTCTTTAATGTGTAGGATGAGATGGATTTACTCCAGACACCTGAACTGGCCTTCATCCCTGTCATTGGTAGGATAAAAAGATGGAAGAGGTATTGCGGGAAGAGATCAGGGTGTCTTGTGATCTGCCGACAAGTGGCTAATCTGCCTTTGCCATCTGTACTATTGGCTGTAGTACAATCGCTGGATAATAAATTGGACAAACTAAAAGCACGTATTTCCTACCAACAGGACAATAATTACTGTAATATCTTATGTTTCACCGAGTATTGGCTGAACGACGACATGAATAACATACAGCTTGCGGGTTATACATTGTATTGGCCTCTGCTAAGACTAGGGATAGAGCTCTAGGTATATTTGTAAACAACAGCTAGTGCAGGATATCTAAGGAAGTCTCAAGGTTTTGCTCTCCTGAAGTAGAGTATCTCATGATAAGCTGTAGACTACTCTATCTACCTAGAGAGTTTTCATCTGTATTTTTTGTAGCTGTCTACATACCACCACAGAATGATGCTGGAACTAAGACCGCACTCAATGAGCTGTATACCACCATAAGCAAACAGGAAACTCATTCAGAGGTGGCACTCCTAATGCCTGGGGACTTTAATGCAGGAAAACTGAAATCCTTTTACCAAATTTCTACCAGCATGTTAAATGTGCAACCAGAGGGAAAAAACTCCAGACCACCTTTACTCCACATACAAAGCACTCTCCCTCGCCCTCCATTTGGCAAATCTGACCAGAAGTCTATCCACCTAATTCCTGCTTACAAGCAAAAGTTATAGCAGGAAGCACTAGTGACTCGGTCAATAAAAAAGTGGTCAGATGAAGCAGATGCTAAGCTACAGGACTTCTATCACAGACTGGAATATGTTCTGGGATTCTTCCGATGGCATTGAGCAATAATGTACACCACATCAGTCACTGGCTTCATCAATAAGTGCATCGATGACGTCGTCCCCACAGTGACTGTACGTATATACCACAACCAGAAGCCATGGATTACAGGCAACATCCGCAATAAGCTAAAGGGTAAAGCTGCCGCTTTCAAGGAGCGGGACTCTAACCCGGAAGCTTATAAGAAATCCTGCTATGCCCTCCGACAAACCATCAAACAGGCAAAGTGTCATTACAGGACTAAGATCGAATCATACTACACCGGCTCCAACGTTCGTCGGATATGGCAGGACTTAACCCAAACTATTACAGACTACAAAGGGAAGCACAGCCGAGAGCTGCCCAGTGACACAAGCCTACCACACGAGCTAAGTTACTTCTATACTCGCTTCGAGGCAAGTAACACTGAAACGTGCATGAAAGCAACAGCTGTTCCGGACGACTGTGTGATCACACTCTCCGCAGACGATGTGAGTAAGACCTCTTGGGGCTAGGGGGCAGAATTTTCACTTTTGGATAAATAGCGTGCCCAATTTCAACTTCCTGCTACTCATGCCAAGAATATAAGATATGCATATTATTCATAGATTTGGATAGAAAACACTCTGAAGTTTCATAAAACAGTTGGAATAATGTCTGTGAGTATAACAGAACTTATGTAGCAGGCAAAACCCTGAGGACTAACTGTTCCAATTTTTTTTATTTATATATGTTATAGTATTTTATTTGAATCTGGCGCTCTGCATTTTCCCTGGCAATTGGCCAGTTGAGACATTTGCGTCCCTTCTATCCCAAATAGGTTAAACAGGTCAACATTCACAAGGCCGCAGGGCCAGACTGATTACCAGGACGTGTACTCCAAGCATGCACTGGCCAACTGACAAGTGTCTTCACTGATATTTTCAACCTCTCCCTGTCTGAGTCTGTAATACCAACATGTTTCAAACAGACCACCATAGTCTCTGTGCCCAAGAACACTAAGGTAACCTGCCGAAATGACTACCGACCAGTAGCACTCAGGTCTGTAGCCATTAAGTGCTTTGAAACACTGGTCATGGCTCACATCAACACCGTTATCCCAGAAACCCTAGACCCACTCCAATTTGCGTACCACCCAAACAGATCCACAGATGACACACTCTCAATCACACACCACACTGCCCTTTCACACCTGGACAAAAGAAACACATGTGAGAATGCTATTAATTAAAACCATAAACACGTCCCTCTGCAACTGGATCCTGGACTTCCTGACAGGCCTCCCCCAGGTGGTAAGGCTAGGTAACAACACGTCCGCCACGCTGATCCTCAACACGGGGGCCCCTCAGGGGTGAGTGCTCAGTCCCCTCCTGTACTCCCTGTTCACTCATGACTGCACGGCCAGGCACGACTCCAACACCATTATTAAGTTTGCTGAGGACACAACAGTGGTAGGCCAACAACGACGAGCAGAATATTGGGAGGAGGTCAGAGACCTGGCCGTGTGGTGCCAGGACAACAACCTCTCCCTCAACGTGATCAAGACTAAGGAGATTATTGCGGACTACAGGAAAAGGAGGACCAAGCACACCCCCATTCTCCTCAATGGGGCTGTAGTGGAGCAGGTTGAGAGCTTAAAGTTCCTTGGTGTCCACATCACCAACAAACTAACATGGTCCAAGCACACCAAGACAGTCGTAAAGAGGGCACAACAAAACCTATTCCCCCTCAGGAGACTGAAAAGATTTGGCATGGCTCCTTAGATCCTCAAAAGGTTCTACAGCTGCACCATCAAGAGCATCGTGACTAGTTGCATCACCACCTGGTATGGCAACTGCTCAGCCTCCGACCACAAGGCACTACAGAGGGTAGTGCGTATGGCCCAGTACATCACTGGGGCCAAGCTTCCTGCCATCCAGGACCTCTATACCAGGCGGTGTCAGAGGAAGGCCCTAAAAATGGTCAGACTCCAGCCACCCTAGTCATAGACTGTTCTGTCTGCTGCCGCATGGCAACCTAGCACCAAGTCTAGGTCCAAGAGGCTTCTAAACAACTTATACCCTCAAGCCATAAGACTACTGAACATCTAATCAAATGGCTACCCAGACTATTTGCATTGCCCCCCCACCCCTCTTTTACACTGCTGCTACTCTGTTATTATCTATGCATAAGTCACTTTATTAACTCTACCCACATGTATATATTACCTCAATTACCTCAACTAACCGATGTCCCTGCACATTGACTCTGTACCGGTACCCCTGTATATAGCCTCGCTATTGTTATTTTACTGCTGTTCTTTAATTATTTGTTACTTTATTCCTTGTTTTTTTAGGTATTTTTCTTAAAACTGCATTGTTGCTTAAGGTCTTGTAAGTTAACATTTAATTGTAAGGTCTACTACACCTATTGTATTTGGCGCATGTGGCAAATAAAATTTGATTTGATTTGTAAGGGCTATTTGACCAAGTAGTATGGTGATGGAGTGCTGCATCAGATGACCTGGCCTCCACAATCACCCCACTTAAGATGGTTTGGATGAGTTGGATCGCAGATAGAAGGAAAAGCAGCCAACAAGTGCTCAGCATATGTGGGAACTCCTTCAAGACTGTTGGAAAAGCATTCCATGTGAAGCTGTTTGAGATAATGCCAAAAGTGTGCAAAAGTGTGTTTTTTTCCATCAATCTACACACAATAAATACCACATAATCACAACGCAAAACAAGTTTTTAGAAAAATTAGCAAATGTATTAAATATAAAAAACTGAAATATCACATTTACATAACTATTCAGACCCTTTACCCAGTACTTGTTGAAAAATCTTTGGCAGTGATTACAGCCTCGAGTCTTCTTGGGTGTGATGCTACAAGCTTGGCACACCTGTATTTGGGGAGTTTCTCCTATTCTTCTCTGCAGATCCTCTCAAGCTCTGTGTGGTTGGATGGGGAGTGTCACTGCACAGCTATTTTCAGGTCTCTCAAGATAAGTTTGATAGGGTTCAAATCTGGGCTCTAGCAGGGCCCCTCAAGGACATTCAGACACTTGTCCAGAAGCCACTCCTACATTTTCTTGGCTGTGTGCTTAGGGTCATTGTCCTGTTGGAAGGTGAACCTTTGCCAGAGTCTGAGTTCTTGAACTATCTGGAGCAGGTTTTCATCAAGGATCTCTCTGTACCTTGCTCCGTTCATCTTTCCCTCGATCCTGACTAGTTTCCCAGTGCCTGCCACTGAAAAACATCCACAAAGCATGATTCTGCCATCCCTCATACTTCACCGTAGGGATGGTGCCAGGTTTCCTCCAGACGTGATGTTTGGCATTCAGGCCCAAAAGTTCAATCTTGAATTCATCAGACCAGAGAATCTTGTTTCTCATGGTCTGAGAATCTTTAGGTGCCTTTTGGCAAACTCCAAGCAGGCTGTCATGTGCCTTTTTCTGAGGAGTGGCTTCCGTCTGACCATAAAGGCCTGATTGGTGGAATGCTGTAGAGTTGGTTTTCCTTCTGGAAGGTTCTCCCATTTCCACAGAGGAACTCTGGAGCTATGTCAGAGTGACCATTGGGTTCTTTGTCACCTCCCTGACCTGTGCCCTTCTTCCCCGATTGCTCAGTTTGGCCGGGCGGCCAGCACTAGGAAGAGTATTGGTGGTTCCAAACTTCTTCCATTTAAGAATGATGGAGGAAACTGTGTTCTTGGTGGAGGTCACTGTGTTTTTTGGTACCCTTCCCCAGATCTGTGCCAACACAATCCCGTCTCAGAGCTCTACGGACAACTCCTTTGACCTCATGGGTTGGTTTTTGCTCTGACATGCACTAACTCTGGGACCTTACATAGACAGGTGTGTGCCTTTCCAAATCTTGTCCAATCAATTGAATAGACTACAGGTGGACTACAATCAAGTTGTAGAACATCTCAAGGATGATCAATGGAAACAAGATGTTATAAAACCCTTAAGGGTTTGACATGTCCTAAAGCAAAAGGCATAACTCTACACAGGCACAACACGTCTATTATAAACTTGGAGTCTCTTACTAACTTAGTCGATAACTATGTGCAGGTAAAAAACAAATCCGTTTGTAATTTGTATGACCAGTTCCAAGGTCTCATTAGTCAAAAGTCCTTTATCGCTTTGCGTCACACCTTCAAGCATAATACACTCATTATATTAATCTCATAATAACATGTACAGTAAATCTCCAGACAATTCTGTATGCAAACGGTCACCTGGATCGTCTTCAAACTCTGAGGCTCTACGGACCAAATCATCCAAAGTATAATGAGTAAATAGAAAGTTCCAAAATAATTTATTCCAGCATTTACAATACCTTGGAAATGTAAAAAACTGAGTTCCCACACTGCCAAAACAATTATATTGTGTAATCCTCACATCTTCAAGGCCACCACCCTGCTATAAGATATCGTTATATCTCTCAAATTCTGCAAGGTTATCATGTTGAAAAAGCACTGGTGAGTATTAATCACCCCACTGTTTATATCATTCTATTAAATCTTGGACATTTTTTAGGCATGTTTTTAGGCATCATTTGACGGGTCATCCAGGGTGCAGGGCTGAATACAATTCCTGCCATAGTGTATCTTTCAAAATCATTAGGGTCATTGTGATAAGAAAGCATCGGAGAGTCTGACGGCAAGTCAACCAAATGTGTATAGAATTGTGCACAGTTTATTTCTTGCGTCAAAGATTGCAAGTGTCGGTTAGGGTTTGTTGGCTTTGTAACATAGTTTTGGGGTGTGTTGGAATGAGCGTTTGGGTAAGGTATTGGGTTGTAGAGGGGCTGCTTGTGTTAATGTCAGTGTCATGGCTTGATGCATGTGACCGGGTTATGGGTATGATAAACGAGGTGGGTTGGGGGGCGGATGATTAAGGATGATTATTTAATCTATCAAAGATTGATAGTGATGTGGTATTTCTACAAGCGGAGGGTAACTTCGGACATTAACACTGTTTGGAGTACAGTTTTGGACTATGGGCTTGGGAGTATGATTAAGATTGTTGGTGGGGGGAGGCTTGAATGAGAGGTGTGTGTGCTAACAAATGTGTCTGAGGTTGATGTAGATGGGGGTGTGAAGGGGTTTGGGTTAGTGTTTGGGGTGGCGTTCAGGATAACATTTTCACAAATGTTATGTGTTTTTGATATCTCTTTACGAGTCAAAGATAATCTATTGGATCGCTGATGTGTTGTGATGTTCGGACGATTTGTTGCTGTAATGTGTGGGGTATGTGTGGTATGTGTGTGGTGGATGTGTGGTAATGTGTGGTGGATGTGTGGGGTGTGTGTGCTAATGTGTGGGGTGTGTGTGCTAATGTGTGGGGTGTGTGTGGTAATGTGTGGGGTATGTGTGGTATGTATGGTGGATGTGTGGTAATGTGTGGTGGATGTGTGTGTGCTGTGTGGGGTGTGTGTGCTGTGTGGGGTATGTGTGGTAATGTGTGGGGTATATGTGGTAATGTGTGGCAATGTGCGGGATATGTGTGGTAATGTGCGGGGTATGTGTGGTGGATGAATGATTTGTGATGGACGTGATATGAATCCTGTCAGATTGTTGTTGTGCTGCGTTGTTAGAATGGTGTGTGGATGGGTTGTACAGGTTGATGTAGATGGGGGTGTGAAGGGGTTTGGGTTAGGTATGCGTGGTAATGTGCGGGGTATGTGTGGTAATGTGCGGGGTATATGTGGTAATGTGCGGTGTATGTGTGGTAATGTGTGTGGTATGTGTGGTAATGTGTGGTGGATGTGTGGGGTGTGTGGTATATGTGGTAATGTGTGGGGTATGTGCGGGTATGTGTGGTAATGTGCGGGGTGTGTGGTAATGTGCGGGGTATATGTGGTAATGTGCGGGGTATATGTGGTAATGTGTGGGGTATATGTGGTAATGTGCTGGGTATGTGTGGTAATGTGCGGGGTATGTGTGGTGTATGTGTGGTAATGTGCGGGGTATGTGTGGTGTATGTGTGGTGTATGTGTGGCAATGTGTGTGGTATGTGTGGTAATGTGTGGTAATGTGTGGTGGATGTGTGGGGTGTGTGGTATGTGTGGTAATGTGCGGGGTATATGTGGTAATGTGTGGGGTATGTGTGGTAATGTGCGGGTATGTGTGGTAATGTGCGGGGTGTGTGGTAATGTGCGGGGTATATGTGGTAATGTGCGGGGTATGTGGTAATGTGTGGGGTATATGTGGTAATGTGCTGGGTATGTGTGGTAATGTGTGGTAATGTGCGGTATATGTGTGGTAATGTGCGGGGTATGTGTGGTGTATGTGTGGCAATGTGTGGTGTATGTGTGGCAATGTGTGGGGTATGTGTGGTGGATGAATGATGGGTGATGGACGTGATATGAATCCTGTCAGATTGTTGTTGTGCTGCGTTGTTAGAATGGTGTGTGGATGGGTTGTACAGGTTGATGTAGATGGGGTGTGAAGGGGTTTGGGTTAGGTATGTTTGGTAATGTGCGGGGTATGTGTGGTAATGTGTGGGGTATGTGTCACCACATGAATGATGGGTGATGGACGTGATATGAATCCTGTCAGATTGTTGTTGTGCTGCGTTGTTAGAATGGTGTGTGGATGGGTTGTACAGGTTTTGTGTAAGAGATGGCTGTTGTACAATGGATGAATTAGCGGCGACAACTGTGGGGTTTGGAGGTTGTAAATTGGGTAGTGGTTCGAAGTTCACAGTAGGATCACTAACTCTTCTTGCCTCGCTCTTATTTGTCAAAGTCTATTTGGCCATTTAGGACCCTTTTTGTATACCGATCAAAAAATAAAAGGACAACATAAAAATACAAAACAGACAGTGGAAAATACTGCCAAAGGTTACATGAATATGATAAAGCTTAAAGTGACAAATAATACAAGTCATAAGCAATAACTGAAATCAAATAAATGTGTACAAATGTGGACCAGACCATATCATCAGTAACCATTACAAACATGGAAAAATACTTCATTGACAAAACTTGATAAAAATACACTGCACAGTTGTGATAATAGTCCTGGTCTGTAGGATCATCACAATAGATGTAAGGCCGTTGTGCATCATCTGTTATGGTCAGGGCTAAACCAACACACTAGGGAAAGGGGGATACCTAGTCAGTTATCCAACTGAATGTATTCAACTGACATGTGTCTTCTGGATTTAACCCAACCCCTCTGAATCAGCGAGGTGCAGGTGGCTGCCATAATCGACATCCACGTCTTCAGCACCAGGGGAACAGTGGGTTAACTGCCTTGCTCAGGGGTAGAACGATAGATTTTTACCTTGTCAGCTCTGAGATTCAATCCAGCAACCTTCCAGTTACTGGCCCAATGCTCTACCCCTTAAACTATGATTTTATTCCCTAAGAGCAGGAATTTCAAATCAAAATCCAATCAAATCAAATGTTATTTGTCACATACACATGGTTAGCAGATGTTAATGTGAGTGTAGCGAAATGCTTGTGCTTCTAGTTCCGACAATGCAGTAATAACCAACAAGTAATCTAGCTAACAATTCCAAAACTACTACCATATAGACACAAGTGTAAGGGGATAAGAATATGTACATAAAGATATATGAATGAGTGATGGTACAGAGCCATAGGCAAGATACAGTAGATGGTATTGAGTGCAGTATATACATATGAGATAAGTATGTAAACAAAGTGGCATAGTTAAAGTGGCTAGTGATACATGTATTACATAAGGATGCAGTAGATGATATAGAGTACAGTATATACGTATACATATGAGATGAATAATGTAGGGTATGTAAACATTATATTAGGTAGCATTGTTTAAAGTGGCTAGTGATATATTTTACATCATTTCCAATCAATTCCCATTATTAAAGTGGCTGGAGTTGAGTCAGTGTGTTGGCAGCAGCCACTCAATGTTAGTGGTGGCTGTTTAACAGTCTGATGGCCTTGAGATAGAAGCTGTTTTTCAGTCTCTCGGTCCCAGCTTTGATGCACCTGTACTGACCTCGCCTTCTGGATGATAGCGGGGTGAACAGGCAGTGGCTCGGGTGGTTGTTGTCCTTGATGATCTTTATGGCCTTCCTGTGACGTCGGGTGGTGTAGGTGTCCTGGAGGGCAGGTAGTTTGCCCCCAGTGATGCGTTGTGCAGACCTCACTACCCTCTGGACTACCCTTACGGTTGTGGGCGGAGCAGTATTTCTTCAGCCTCCTGAAGTTACTTTCTAAATGTAATCTGAAAATCCAAAAATGGATGTAGCAACTACAGATCCCTTTAAGCCTATCAAAAGTATACGAGTTTGATCATGTGTCCATTAGGTATATGGATGTATTTTTTTTTTATCAGCATAAATTATATTGAGTAATTAAAGCCCTACTTTTATTCCATAGGCTGGGATCTGTTGCAAGAGCACATTTTGCACTGGCTGTCCACTGGTTTCAAAAACAATGATTGATAGTCAGTTTAAACGTCTTGAATTCAACCATTATTGGGTTCAAATATACATTTAGATTTGTGAACAGCCATCCACAACAACCACAATCCATAAGGCGAAAATAGCTAAATGAGAGAGCAGCAGTGTGATTCACATCAATGCGCTATTGGATAATCTTTGGATGCAGACAGCAGTCGCACCATTGGAAGACAACTTGGACTGTAGCCTACGAAAGCCCATTCCTGCTCTTTTCCCGCGATCCATCAAACACATTTGGTGGGTCATCATAGTGGTCTCTCAAAGTATAATGGAACACACACACAAACAAAAACAAAACCTACATGCTTACATACCATTCAAGGTGACCACTTGGTTCCCTATTTTAATTACCCCTTCCTAAATCATGAGGTGTGAACTAGAGTTTGACTCACACCGCCCTACATTAACAATATACACTGAACAGAAATATAACATGCAACAATTTCAGTTCATAGAAGGAAATCAGTCAATTGAAATACATTCATTCTGCCCTAATCTATGGATTTAAAATGACTGGGCAGGGATGCAGCCATGGGTAGAGCTGGGAGGGCATAGGTCCACCCACTTCGATGCCAGGCCCAGCTAATCAGAATGGGTTTTTCATCACAAAAGGGCTTCATTACAGACATAAATACTCCAAAGCAGCCCCCTTCCCCTCCTCAAATGACCCCGCAGGTGAAGAAGCTGGATGTGGAGGTCCTGGGCTTGTGTGGTTACATATGGTTTGTGGCTGTGAGGCCGGTTGGACGTACTTTCAAATGTTCTAAAATGTTGTTGGAGGTGGTTTATGGTATAGAAATTAACATTAAAATCTCTGGCGACAGCCATGGTGGACATTCTTGCAGTCAGCATGCCAATTTCACACTCCCTGAAATGTTGAGAAATCTGTAGCATTGTGTTGTGTGACAAAACTACACATTTTTTAGTGGTGGTCTTTTATTGTCCCCAGAATAATCATGATGTTTAATCAGCTTCTTGATATGCCACACCTGTCAGGTGAATGGATTATCTTGGAAAATGATAAATGCTAACTAACAGGGATGCAAACAAATTTGTGCACAAAATTTGAGAGAAATAAGCTTTTTGTGCATATGGAACATTTCTGGGATCTTTTATTTCAGCTCATAAAACATTGTACCAATACTTTACATGTTGTGTTTATATGTATTCAGTATATAATGGGATCTAGAGAGGCGTGTCTTTGAGGTTGGAGTTTAACCATGCAAAGGCTTATCTACTGTATACCGTGAGGGAAAAGAACATTCAACAAAGTACCTCTACCAACCTATACCATGCTTCTTACAGCTTCCTTCCCACTTATACTGGGATGTGGTGGACTGTTCACTTGTTGGTTAAAAGGGTGTCGTGTCTGATTAAGACCTGTCAATTGATCCCTGGCAGGACTGAGATACTAACAGTAGCTTCTCTGACCACAATGTGAGAGATTGTATGTGTGATGATGGTCATCTTATAGCATAAGAGCTTTTCCATCACAAATGTACTTATGTTCAAAACTGTTGTCTGCAGCATCAGTGATAAAGAATTGTTCAAGAGATCTTCAAATGGTCTCACAAATGTAATAAAATAAAAGTCATAAAATCTCCCTTCGTATAGTACAAACACAAATCACAGGTATGATATCTGTGGTCATAAATCATGACTCCTGGGTCAGGTTCTACCTAATGTTGCAACATAAATATACATACATCAATCACAGACAACCCCCAAACAAAACTACTTCACGCCAATTTAGAGTCTTAGTTAACATAACTACAGCCACAGGAGAACCCTCCCCTACCCAAATACCATTCCCTGAAAGCAGTCACCTCATGTTTACAACCACAGGTGAAACCACCTGGTTATCTATTGTAAATACCCAATTTCATTGCCACTGGACACGCCCTCAATCTAAATCAAGAGGCAGTGCACTACAGTTTGTCATTGTCACAAACTGGCCCTCATTAACTGCTCTCACATCAGCCACAATCTGTGGGAGTGTGAGAAGTGTGTGAAAAGAAGTCGCAGCCATCTAATGTCCCCCATTCATATCCTGTTACAATTCATGACACATTGCATTACGACACATTACCTAACATTGATATTACGTTTATATAGGTGAATTGACCAAATCTTTAGGACCTTTCTATCGAAATAAAAGGTTCCTCGCTAGTCTAGTATTCAAAACCTTCATAGCATAAAAATATTAAGAGGTGAGCTGAGTTTTCCTCCATTTTGTCATAATTGTGCACGTTTGTCTTGTAGCCGACGACAGTAGATCTATGAAGCAAGTTTGATAAGGCTGAACCCTCCTTGCCAATTTTGGATAAGGATCTGAAGAGCCCAAGAAGAGCTGAGGAAGGTGCTAGCCAGATCTAGAAACAACCCCTAGTCCCTAGTTCCTAGCCCCCAACTCTGCACACTGTGTGTCTTGAAGATCTGAAAAAGTTGGGTAGATATAAACAACATGATAGGTTTAACCATTGAGTTGTATTTATTTTATATTAATATGGCAAGTCAGTTAAAGAACAAATTCGTATTTACAATGATGGCCTACCCCGGGCCAAACTCTAAACCGGACGACGCTGAGCCAATTGTGCACCGCAGAGTCTGTAGTGACGCCTCTAACACCGAGATGCAGTGCCTTACCCCATGTCCAATCAGGATGTGTGCATGCTACCACGTGCGCAAATTGATTTCGTCCCCCCACACGAAACACAATCATGACACATAGGTTGAAATATCAAAACAAACTCTGAACCAATTGTATTAATTTGGGGACATGTCAAAAAGCATTAAACATTTATGGTAATTTAAATATCTAGCTTGCAGTTCCTAGCTACTTTGTCCTATTTAGCTAGCTAGCTTGCTGTTGCTAACTAATTTGTTCTGGGATATAAAGGTTGAGTTGTTATTTTACCTGAAATGCACACGGTCCGACAATTAATCCACACATAAAAAGGTCAGCCGAATCGTTTCTAGTCATCTCTCCTCCTTCCAAGCCTTTTCTACTTTGGACTTTATATGGCGATTGGCAACTAACTTTCATAATAAGGTGTATTACCACAACCAATCATAGTTAATCTTTCAATCACCCACGGGGGTATAACCAATGAGGAGATGCTTCTAAAAGCCAATGAGGAGATGGGAGAGGCAGGACTTGTATCACGGTCTGTTTCACAAATAGAAGCAACTTCCATTTTAGCGCCTGGCAATGCAGACGCTCGTTGGTGCGCGTGAGCAGCGTGGGTGCAATGATTGAATAACATGTATCTGTAAATTTATTTTGCAACGCTTGACCATGCGACACATCCAGTTTGGGCAGCGTGTCAGACCGCTGCGCCACTCGGGAGCCCAAATTGTATGGAGATCGCTGTCCCATTATGGTCTCTGTGAGCGCACAGGCAGCACCATCTCCATTTTGAAGTAGTACATTGTCTTCTTCACCTGCAGTGCTGGAGTCTTGAACCGAATCTTGTGTTTCATTCCTTTATTGTGTCCACTAGATGGCAGTGATAAAGCTTAATGCCATTTAACAAACTAGGCAAACCAATTTGAAGAAAAAAACAATGCTCTGGTCATCCAGTTGACTACTTTAAAATGGTGGAAGCCCTCAATGGCAATGTCCATGATATGATCTCTATAAATTTGCTAGATGTAATTTCTTACTTTGCTCATAGCTATCCACTCTTTTCAAATCTACAAAGGTGCTTGGGGGGTATGCCTAGAGGGGTTGTTTATGAACCACACAGAGGTTTTGGTCACGTTCCCCTACTCAGACGTTGCATGCATCAACTAATGGTCGAGTGCCACGTCATCGACTGGGCCATCGGGCACCAGTTAAGTAATACTTCAAATGCAAATCCAGGAGTTGTCAGATCTGGCATGCACCAGCAACGTCTGAGCAGGGGAACACAACCTTTCACTTTTGCACTGATTCCTTTGCAGACAACACCACCTTCTGGCAACACCTAGAATTGAAACATTTCACGAGATGTTCATTTTTCATAGACCATAAAAAGTCATTCAGGTTTGAAAAATAGGCTTTTAAATCCCAAGCAACATCCTTGGGAGATGAAACAAGTTATACTGCGAAGGCCAGTAAGTCTGAGAGCATCATTTCAGGGTTTATTTATTTTATTGCCACCTGTGTGGCAACATAATGTCTCTCTCTTTAAAAAACAAAAATTGCAGCTAATTTACTCTCTGTACCGGTATTGGAACACTTGATAATAACTTTAATAAATGAATAAGCATTTAAAACATTCATAATCATGAGGCATAAGCATACATTTTAAAATAGCTTCGTTAGCGTTATTATAAAGTGTCAAGTATCGATGAAATATCTGACAGATAAATACCATTCCTGATAGTAATACTATATTGACACAACCGAGAATTGCCATGCAGGTAAAACACCACTAGAGGACAACAGAGGTCCAATTTAGTCAATTAGATCACACTCCTCTCCTGTGGAGATAAGAGCTTCGAGAGCTCATTTGTTCAGTATTTATCGTCTTGGCCATTTCAACAAGTGATTCTTTCAGGCTAAGCTGCAGCGTCTAGCTGGGGGGATAAGGAGGATGAACAAAAAGTGTGCTAAGTGACAGCTATCTCTGAGATAGCTTATCCGAGTTCACACAGAGTAGCAACAGCAAATCGTTCACATGAGTGGTTTATATTCGTACATACTGTACGTTGGGGTCAATTTCATTCCAAGATAAGACTCATCTCCCCAGGTCATATGGCTATAGGAGTTTCTTTGGAATCATACAACACATGGAATCAATCAACCAAATACACTACCCGATGCAGCAGAGTGACCTCACTTTTAATGCTTTAAAAGTGACGTTTTATGGCCCTTATTGATAGTATAGGAGGAGACGGGCATTTAGACTGATGAAATGCATTCACACAGCAGCACTTAACACAAAGCACCGGTTCCCCCGCTTCAGCACAAACGTATCGGATCTGGATTGTATCCAGCTCTCACTAAAGCAATCCCTTCTACTGCTCTAGAGCTGTGCTGCTGTGCTGCTGGTGAATGCAGACATTTCACCTGCATGGTGCAGTGTGTGTCAGGGATGTGTCGAACCTAAATGACAAATGGAAATCCGTTGCAGCATTAACATCCGCGTTGCCATGCTATTTCATAGATGCACTTGCAAACAGTATGAGATTCCAGATGATGCCGCTGTACCAGTTCAGCTTTTAACAAAGTGTAGCTTTATTATAAAAGCAAGGAGAGAGAGGGATAACTTTGTCCAAGACTTGGTCGAATGTAGATGCAAATCTGATAGACGCCTCACACGTGAAGAGTTTTTCTTGTCAAACACACACAGCTTTGATTTATTCATATCTGTCGACAAAGCTCTGGAACTTTTCGATCGTGTCCTCGTATCACTCTGATCTCACCCTCAAGCGTGAACTAACATGGACAACTGTGTCAACTTAGTCAATAATGCGATAGAATGCTTAAGGCTTCTACTCGATCATGACAGTAAGACATTTATCCATAGATAAAAAGACCAAGGTACTATTTTTAGAATTGGGAGTGCATATTCTATACTGTTTCAAGTGTGGCTTGGTCTTCTGACTGTAGGGCTACAGGCCATGTACACTCTAAAGTCATTGCACAGCACATATGTAAATTAACCCTGTATCATCCTCACCTCTTGCTATACACCTGCCACCAAGCTTTCACACGTATCTCAGTCACCAACTAGTTAAGCATTTCCCAATAGCTCTCTTGAACAGGAATCTGTGGTGGCGCTCCTTCCGGATTAACACTTTAAAAGGACAATAATCCCTCAAGGGGCTCAGCGGAGATCGTCTGAGAGCTGCGCTTTAGGGACTGTTCGTATTCCTCAACCTCACCTAACATGACCTTTAACGAAGACTCCGCAGGGGACCGGAAAACCAGAGAGAGTTGGCATTTAGGCCAAAGACCATGTGGGGACACCAAGGGTTAAACCAGGCAGAAACACCTGCCAGAAATCTCCCTTTGACAATTAGCGAGATTTAGTTCACGTAAGTGGATTAGTTGATTAGTGAGAGTCAACAAGAATCTGTGTCGGTGTAATCTTGACCTCTTTGCTCGGGCATCCAATCGTCATCACTGACCAATCCTCATGAAAAAGTACTACTAAATTACTACACAAAACCTACTTTTGCCGTAGTGACTATAGAGACTTGTAGTTGGATTCATTATGGACCCCCATTAGCTGCTGACATGTCAGCAGATACTCTTCCTGGGGTCCAGCTAAAATTAAGGCAGTTATACATTTAAAAAAAAAATATTACACTACATTCATAACAGATTTCACAACATTAAGTGTGTGCCCTCAGGCCCCTACTCTACTATCACATATCTACAACACGAAATCCATTGTACGTGTGTGTATAGTGTGTATGTATCATATGTTTGTTAGCATGTGTCTGTGCATATGTTTGTGTTGTTTCACAGTCTCCGCTGTTTCATAAAATGTATGTTTATGTGTTTTTTAAAATATAATTTCACTGCTTGCATGAGTTACTTGATGTAGAATAGAGTTCCATGTAGTCATGGCTCTACATGATGTAGTACTGTGCGCCTCCCATAGTCTGTACTGGACTTGGGGACTGTGAAGATACCTCTGGTGGGATGTTTTGCGGGGTATGCGTGGGTGTCCGAGCTGTGTGCCAGTAGTTCAAACAGACAGCTCGTGAATTCAACATGTCAATAGATTTCACAAATACAAGTAGTGATGAAGTCAATCTCTCCTCCACTTTGAGCCAGGAGAGATTGACATGCATATTATTAATGTTAGCTCTCTCTGCACATCCAAGGGCCAGCCGTGCTGCCCTGTTCTGAGCCAATTGCAATTTTCGTAAGTCCCTCTTTGTGGCACCTGACCACACGATTGAACAGTAGTCCAGGTGTGACAAAACTAGGGCCTGTAAGACCTGCCTTGTTGATGGTGCTGTTAAGAATGCAATCCAGGCCTCCCGGGTGGCGCAGTGGTTAAGGGTGCTGTACTGCAGCGCCAGTTGTGCCACCAGAGACTCTGAGTTCGCGCCCAGGCTCTGTCGTAATCGGCCGCGACCGGGAGGTCCGTGGGGCGATGCACAATTGGCCTAGCGTCGTCCGGGTTTGGTTGGTAGGGAAATCCTTGTCTCATCGTGCACCAGCGACTCCTGTGGCGGGCTGGGCGCAGTGCGTGCTAACAAAGGTTGCCAGGTGTACAGTGTTTCCTCTGACACTGGCTTCCGGCTGGCTTCCGGGTTGGATGGCGCTGTGTTAAGAAGCAGTGCGCCTTGGTTGGGTTGTGTATCGGAGGATGCATGACTTTCAACCTTTGTCTCTCCCGAGCCCGTACGGGAGTTGTAGCGATGAGACAAGATCGTAGCTACTAAAAAACAATTGGATACCACGAAATTGGGGAGAAAAAGGGGTAAAAAATCAACATTAAAAAAGAATGCAATCCAAGCAGTTTAGTCTCCTCGATTTGCTCAATTACCACATTATTCATTGCAAGATTTAGTAGGAAGTTTAGGGTTTAGTGAATGAGATTGTGTAGTGAGTTTATGCACTACTCAAGATACACAAGTAGAGTTGTGTTGTGTTCAGTCGGAAAACAGTAGAGATTTTTACTACTTGATATTGCTAGTAAATAAGTAGCCAAAACACTACAGTTTTACCAGACAGGCTTTTTTTTTACCACATCAAAAAGATTGCTTGCCAAAACAATATTGTGTTTAGCCTAGCTTGCTCACCACATTGAAATGTAGCTATTTAGCCTCTGTTTTCGTGATGCTAGCTAATTAGTATGGAGAAACACAATTTTTACGCCACTTTGATACAGCTACTACGAAGTGACTTTTTCGTAGCAGATTAAGATAATTCTCCTAATCTGCTGCCTAAATTAACATAGCAGGTTAAGAGAATAAGGTTAAGGTTAGGAAAAGGGTTAGAGTTGGGGATAGCGAAAATGGTCTCCTAACTTGATAGCTACGAAAATCACTTCCGGCTGTAGTTGTATCGAAGTGGTGTGAAAAGAGTGTTTCCCAATAAGTATGTGTGTGTATGCAAATGTACAGTATGTTCATATTGGTATACTTACCCATTCTACTTTTGACTGAAAACTATATTCACCTCAAAAATGAATAAGAAATAACAGTTTTTGTATGAGGACACAGTTTTGGAAATCCATGTCTTTGAGTGCCATGATGAAATTGCACACCTGCTAAAATCGGTTTCCTATTGAACATACTTCTTTCCAAAATAAATATTATAGTTTGATTACATTTTAGGGTGTCTGAGGAGTAAATAGAAATGCATTTTGACTAGTTGAAACAAAGTTTAGAGGTTGATTTTTGGATGAATTTCTCTGCAAGTTGAACAAGTGGATTACTTAAATCGATGGCGCCAACTAAACAGACATTTTGGGATATAAAAAAGTATGTTATCTAACAAAACGACACTACATGTTATAGCTGGGACCCTTTGGATGACAAATTAGAGGACGTTTTTCAAAAATTAAGTAAATATTTAATCTTTACATGTGAATGTATGAAACCTGTGCCGGTGGGAAAATATTTTGATGTGGGGCGCTGTCCTCAAACAATCACATGTCATGTTTTTGCTGTAATAGCTACTGTAAATTGGACATTGCTGTTAGATTAACAAGAATTTAAGCTTTCAGCCGATATAAGACACTTATATGTACCTAAATGTTTAAAATCCATAATAACTATTAGAATTTATTTGAATTACGGGAGAATTATGTAGTGATTTTAATAGGAAATATGTGGTGTTCTCCAGTAGTGAAACACCCCAATGTATCATTCATAACTACTTAAATGATTACATAAATCACTACTGGTTTACCACACATCTCAAAGCAAGGTTTTGTGTAGATCTTGTGTAGTACTGATGAGTAGTAATTCAGTAGTACTTTTTCATGAGTGAAGGACTGTAAATCAAATCACTGACCCATAATTAAAACACTGGGATGGCACAGAACCTACAGTAGGAGGAGAGAGTAGGCCACTGTAGTGCCTGATCAGAATAATCATAAATACGAAGACCCATAAGTGTCTATGCTTCGTTGAGTCCACATGGTCTTCTGAGGAACTTGACTAATTTACCTTTGTGTATGTTACATTATGTCACCAGCACACCTTTCAAACATCTAACACAAGCTTTTTCAGAAACTGTATTTACCCAAATTGAATTGTATGAGACATCACTGGTTATGGTACAATGCAGAATGTTGTAGTTTGTAGTACATATTGGAGACTCACTGAGTGATCTGACCTTGCAGTAGATGATGGGGATAGGACCCACAGGATCCTACACAAGGAAATCTAAGCAGAAAGAATCAGTGATGCAGGAAACAGATAACCTATGGAGAGCAAATAGGAGATGTGTGCAACCAGAGCAGCTCGCAGGGATCACAATTGACAAGATTATGGAACCTTGGCAAGACACACCTAACCTCTCTACCTTCAGATAATCTTCAACTGTTGCTTTTGACAGTGCGCTACAGGTTTTGATTTTAAGATGAATATAAGCCAACATGAATGATTTGCAGTCAAGATGATCTTTTTTAAGCTAAGGTAATTAGATCATGCTCTGTTGATGCCAATTGCAATTGACTCAGCATCGCTCAGCTAGGCTGAGTAGCTGGGGGTGGGGGAGGGGGAAAACCCAGCTGACACATAACGTTCTGCTTTGGTGAAAGCGTGGTTGTCCTATGGTTAATTTGCATACAACCTTCCCACAACTTTCTGGGAATGGTGCAGGATAGTTGCTTGGCTTTGGAACATTCTCAGCACATTTAAGGAACTTACCATTTCATTACTTTAACAGAACGTTTTCTAAAAGGTCAAACATTGTTACATTTCAATTTTGGTAATAGTTCAGAGAACCCCCTAGAGTCGATATCCGTGCCTCCATAATTTAAAAAAATCCCCAAATAATTAGAAAATCATTTTTTTCTGAGCTTTCTTATATCTCTCAGATATAGGATAGACACTTCAAAACATACTTTCTTTGGATTTACATTTGGACTATCTGTTCATTGGAGTTACCAGCCTCAGAAATTGCAGTCCAAATAAATGCGTCACAGTGTTCAAGTAACAGACACATCTCAACATCAACTGTTTAGAGGAGACCGCGTGAATCAGGCCTTCATGGTCGAATTGCTGCAAAGAAACCACTACTGAAGGACACCAATAAGAAGAAGAGACTTACTTGGGCCAAGAAACACGAGCAATGGAAATTAGACTGGTGGAAATCTGTCCTTTGCTCTGGTGAGTCCAATTTTGAGATTTTTGGTTCCAACCGCTGTCTTTGTGAGACGTAGAGTAGGTGAACGGATGATCTCCGCATGTGTGGTTCCCACCATGAAGCATGGAGGAGGAGGTGTGGGGGTGCTTTGCTGGTGTCAGTGATTGCATTGTCAGATTGTCTGTTTCTA
Organism: Oncorhynchus nerka; assembly: GCF_034236695.1. NCBI lineage: Eukaryota > Metazoa > Chordata > Actinopteri > Salmoniformes > Salmonidae > Oncorhynchus > Oncorhynchus nerka. The sequence goes on along the minus strand of NC_088424.1, from coordinate 5,120,189 downwards.
AATTCAGAGCGTTTTGCTCTCGGCGCGTTCAGAGCGCAGACTGGACGCTCTGGCGGAGGAGTAGGGTTGATCCGAGCCTTCTGTACTCACAACAGCAGTCAAGCACCCAAGTTAACTGGCTAAAGTTGGCTAGCTTGCTAGCTACTACCAGACACAAATGAGTGAACACCTCACTCTGACCATTTTATTCTCTCTAGCAGAAGTGGTTAGGCTGAGAATATTCTAAGAATGTTATTTAAAAACATATACATTCCGTTCTCTACAGCAACACAATTCTTTCTATCCTCTATCTTGTTAAGTGTGTTCAGGTGTGTTGGCCATTCCCTCTAATTGTCCACAACTGGTCTTAATGAGTGCTTGTTTCCTTTGAAATGGGGTTTGTTAGAATAGACTGAAATGAGCAGCTTTGTATGAGTTTAAAAACACATGGCCTGCTAGTTCCGTCCTGGTGGCGCAGTGGATTAATTCCATTGATCAAGAACAGACGATTATAGGTTCCAATCTCACTGATGCTGTGTCAAAATTAAAAAATATCTATGTTTGCATTATTAATGCTTGAGGAAATAAATGTCTATATGTTTCAAGTTTTAATGTCACGTGTATAAGCACAGTGAAATGCCTTTTTTGCAAGCTCCAAACCCAACAATGCAGTCATCAATATCAATGTAGCACTAAAAATAACATAAGGTAGAACAAAAGTAATAAAGTAATAAAAATAGGAAATAAGAAGAACACGAGAAAGTAACGGTCAGATCCAATACCATATTTACAATGTGCAGGGATACTGGAGTGATGGAGGTAGATATGTATAGGGGTAAGGCGACTAGGCATCAGGATGTATGATAAACAGAGCAGCAGGAGCGTAAATTATGATTGTGTATGTGTACGTGTGTAGAGTCAGTGTAAATGTTTGTACATGTCATATGCGTGTTGGAGTGTCGGTGTGCATGAGTGTGTAGAGTCCTGTGAGTGTGTAGAGTCCTGTGAGTGTGTAGAGTCCTGTGAGTGTGTAGAGTCCTGTGAGTGTGTAGAGTCCTGTGAGTGTGCAAAAAAAATCAAATATAAAATATGTACTCTGGGGTTCAAACAAGTTAACTCAAAATATGCTAGCAGTGTTATTACACGTCTTATTGAAACATTCAGTGAAAGTTAAGGAAGTTATAAATATATATATATATATATTAAAAAATAACCTATCATTTTCAGTTCTCAGAGCATGAATAAAAACTCCCCGGGAACACTTTCAAGGAACCAAAGTAAAACATTCTCAGAACCTCCCCACAACCTAATGACATTTTCACTGATGTTCTCAGAATGTTTCAAAAGCTCGTTTCACAAACAATGTGAAACGAAAAACATACATACCCACAACTTCCAGGGAACCAAATGTGCTAGCTGGGAAACAATCTGAACAGCAGCATCTCCAGTAAACAGCATGTCCATAATATTCCCGTCTCCTTCTCAACAGCATCATACAGTCCACTGACCTGAACAAGCTACGGGATCACACTGTACACCAACTGAGAATGGGTTACCATGGCAACACATGTGTCATCCATTATCCCTTGAACTGTGACTATTTACCTCAGCAGGGATGTTATTGTCTCTGTCCATTCGGCACGGTGTGTGTGTGTGCGCGTGCGTGTGTATGTCCCTGGGTTTGTGTGTGTGCGAGCAATAAGTGTGTGTCTCTCTCTCTCATCTCGTCAGAGTATACTACAGTAACAGTATACTAAAATAATATAATGTGCTTGTTTTAACAAGGTGTTCCTTGTTAACACGGACAACTTCTTTTATCCTAGAAACATGGGACGGTTTCCCGCCATGCCATGATCTAATTAATTAAATGAGCCCCGCTAGCACATGTCTCCTATGACGGGACACAGAAAACCAAAGAGGTAGGCTTATTTTATTAATAGATACTGGGTATGATTAGAATCTATCTACATTGGTTCTTGGGTCGAGTCGGGAAAGCGCACCTGGAGCACAAATTGTGCATACTGTATCCATCAACGTCGATTATTCATGCCAGAAATGTAAAAGGAAAATCTTTAGTGAAACCATGAAATAAGATTTCAAAGAGTGCTCCAACAAAAGACAGCAGGTGCAACCTGGCTATGGACATTTTACTTGTGACAGAAGAGTCATATGACATAAGAGTTATATCTTGAGAATGTGTCATGACAGGCTGCCATGGCATTCTGTTTTTAGATAAAGTACTATTCAAGCACCCTGTTTGTGGGACTACTGCCACTACTACCGTGCTCAAGATAACAGCACAACACGTACAGATAGATGAGCTGTCACATTCTGACCTTTATTTCCTTTGTTTTGTCATTATTTAGTATGGTCAGGGCATGAGTTGGGGTGGGCAGTCTGTTTGTTTTTCTAGGTTTTGGGTATTTCTATGTTTCGGCCTAGTATGGTTCTCAATCAGAGGCAGGTGTCATTAGTTGTCTCTGATTGAGAATCATACTTAGGTAGCCTGGGTTTCACTGTGTGTTTGTGGGTGATTGTTCCTGTCTCTGTGTTTGCACCAGATAGGGCTGTTTTGGGTTTTCACGTTTCTTGTTGTTAGTTTGTTCATGTGAAGTGCTTTATTAAACATGAATCAAAATAACCACGCTGCGCTTTGGTCCGCCTCTCCTTCAAGTCAAGTAAACCGTTACATGAGCCAAACATGGTACGTTGATTTGCCCAAGGTTCCGCTTTCCATAACAGAAATCATGTGTAGATCGTGTAGATTATGGAATGTAAACATTTAGCTTTCTTCGGGCAGGAAAGGGTTAATGGGCAATAGAAATATGTCAATTCCAATGAGTTTAGAGGCGCTGTGGCGGCAGGAAGCTCGTGGGGCCAGCTAAGTTCACGCTGTGCGGAATGTGGACGATGTTTCCAACTGACTTAATTTACAGGCGACGTAGGCGTACCGTGCAGCACTCAGAGGCACGTCGAGAGGGGGGACAGAAAGGGGAAGAGGGGAATTAGAGGAAGCCAATTGTGAACGGCAGTAGACATTGTTTCATTGTGAAGTGTAACAGTATTTTATTTTGATTTAACTAGGCAAGTCAGTTAAGACCAAATTCTTACTGACAATGACGGCCTACCATGTCCAAACCCTGGGCCAATTGTGCACCGCTCTATGGGACTCCCAATCACAGCCGGTTGGGTTACAGCCTGGAATCAAACCAGGGTCCGTAGTGACACCTCTAGCACTGAGGTGCAGTGTCTTAGACCGCTGCGCCACTTTGGAGCCCACACAATACAACCTCTCGCTACCTGTGGCTTTCCCGCCATCTGCCTCCGTATGTGCTCTCTCAGATACCTGACAAAAAGGGAAACCAGCGTGGTCAAAGATTGGGTAAGTATGCAAAGCTTGTTTGGAGAGCTGTATTTGTCGCTACCAGCGGGGAATAGGTAATTTTCTGTGATCATTTCCCTGTAACATGCTGGTCTTCTTGGTCTCTGTCTGCTGACATGAATAAATTGCAGGCTACTACCCTAACATTGTCTTTGTTTGTCCCTTCCTTGCTGAGAGCGGCAGCGGTGATCAGAGGAGAGTGTGCAGGTGAACAGCCGGTGACTATTGAGCCTGAGCCCCTTCAGCATCAACTGGAAACCCCAGAGAGCTTCTGTTGCCAAGGCCCATCTCAGGCAATAAACCCACGGGTCACTAAGTGTGCGGCTCAATGTGATTCATCTCTATGGAAAAATCAAAGGGGGCTGGCTACACTGCCCTGCTGGCAACGCAGCATTGCTGGACTTTCAGAGCCAGAGGAGGCATCCCGATCCAAATTAATTGTACGGTTTACTTTCAGAAGACAGGCACAGTGTGAACTCATAAAAGTCAGAAGTGTTGATCACAATGCACTCCATATCTACCAAGTTCAATGTGCCAGTATAATGTTAAGGGTAGTTAAAATACTGTCATATCTCTGTGTTAGTAGAGTGTTTACATCATATGTAAGATAGAACTCTCCTGATATATACCTGTAACTGCCAAAATAAAGGAAACACTTGAGTAAATTAGGGATACAAAGTATATCGAAAGCAGATGCTCCCACACAGGTATGGTTCCTGAGTTAATTAAGCAATTAACATCCCATCATTAACATCCCATCATTATTTTGGCCACTATGGCTAACAGAAGAGATCTCTGACTTTGAAAGAGGGGTCTCAAATGAGCATAGGGGGTTTAAGTGTGTGTGTGTCACCAGATGTCAACCCATTTTAACACTTCAGGAGCGGTGCCATACACAGCGTTTTCCACCCCCATCAACAAGACGCCAAGAAGAATGGTGTCGCATCCCTCCAATAGAGATTCAGAAACTTTGCCAAGGTGCATTGAAGCTGTTCTGGCGGCTCATGTTGGCCCAACGCCCTATTAAGACCATTTATGTTGTTGTTTCCTTTAGTTTGTCGGTTACCTGTAGGTACCCTTTGCATTGCTATGTGCAAAATAAAAATAGCCTTGGGTAGATCACGAGTTGGATATGGTGGTGTTGATAGTATGCATATTTTCTCCGTCCTAGTTAGGCTGGTTAGAGTTGCTGAGGAGGCAAACTAGATTTTGAAGGTGTGGCTGGAATTTAAAGAGATAATCAGTCATTCTGATTTATTTTATTTGATCTTTATTTAACTAGGCAAGTCCGTTAAGAACAAATTCTTATTTACAATGACGGCCTACACAGGCCAAACCCGGACGACACTGGGCCAATTGTGAGCCGCCCTATGCGACTCCCATTCATGGCTGGTTGTGATACAGCCTGGAATCAAACCAGGGTGTCTTTAGTGACGCCTCTAGCACTGCTGCGCCACTCGGGAGCCCAAATTAGAAACTATAGGTGAGACCTAAAGGTGTGTGGTCATTCAGATGTGATGAGACAAAGATCAGGAGGTCTCATAATGACTATGAATGATGAATAGTGAATGGGGATTGTAACAGTGAAAGAGGAGTGCCCATGTTGTGTAACTTGTTTCCAATCACAGTGTGAGTAGTGTTCCCATGGGAACAGTGCCCAGCTACAGCAAGGGCTGCTGTGCTGTGTACACAACTGATCCCTTTACAGGAAATACATGGGGGTTACATTTCCTGCCTTTTAATGACGTTTGTAATAAAAAATTAATCTCATGCGAATTATATGGAGACTGTACATAATGTAGTTTGTGGTCCAGAGAGCTGTTTATTTTTGTCCTTGACGCCTCAGGTCTGCCTGAATAACTTTTATACTTAGAGCAAAAACGCTGAGCCGACCATCAAAATCTGTTCTGGTATAGTTCTTGAGTGAATCCTTAGAGACATTTGGAGTCTTTCCACTTTCCACTATTGTACATAAACGTCTTGCTTATTGCCTCGAGTGGTAAAACCAACCGGCCAGTGGGCCAGCCTGTACATTTTCCAACTGGAAAGGGGACATTTTTGTTATGTAACCGTGTCAGATATGATCAATAATTGGACTTTGAAAAACCAGTTGTAAGATAAATAAGTTTATGTTTTCATCTGTATATGTAAAAAATATACTTATAGTAGTGTAATAATAAAGCAACAACAGTACGTGAAATCCTGACCTAGTTGACTCTTGGAGGCTTCATAAAAATGTATCCTTTCACCTCTATATCCTCTCTTGCTCTCATTGCAATACTGTGGTGATGTATTGCAATATGAGGGTGCATACACGTGCGCGTACACAGACAGACACGAGCACACACAGCCCTTTCCAGTTTATCCCCTCACTTTGATTGTACTCATCTTTGGCTGGCTAGCGGCCAAGCGAAGGAGTCCTGAGCAGAGGAGATGTTATGACTCTGAGCCTCCTCTACAGTAGGCCTGGAAGGAATGTTCCCAGCTCTGGGAATCCACCCAGATCTCCCGTAAGATCCTCCTGACTGTGGCCTGTATGTGAACCAGAATACCTCAACTGAAGCTAGCTAGTTAACTAGCTACCAGCTATCAATCAGCTAACCACTGCTAGCGGTTATCAGCTTACCTTTAGCTCGGAAAGCTCTCGCCAGTTCGTACAACGCGCTTCAAACCAGAGCATACCGGACCTATTTTTCTCTCCATATACCCCCGAATTCCTACCACAAACTCTGAACCTTTTCATCTGAATCATCACAGCTAGGTAACCGCAACCCGGTTTGACTACTCCTGGCTAACGTTTCCGTTCCGGAGCTAGCACCAACTAGCCTGGGGCTAGCCCATGCTAGACCCATCTCCCGGCTCACTACTGTGCTACAATATCCGGACCCCTTCTACTGCCGGTATGGGGCATGGAACACCACCGTTCCTCTACGACTGGAATACCGACATAATCTGCCCGAGAATTCCAACAGGCCCCTCAGGCGCTACGCCCGCTGAAGGCCCATTCTGCTAACTGGCTAGGCCTGCTAGGTACCTAGAGCTACTTGGAACCCTACTAACTCCACGACGTCACCGCACGAAGAGGCAAAAACAGACTTACCCCCATTGCGACGTCCCCCAAAGGCTAACTTGCTAGCCCCGGTCTACTAACTGCTAGCTTGCCTGCCCCGGTCTGCTAACTGCTAGCCCCTGCTAACTGCTTGCTAACCCGGTCTGCTAACTGCTAGCTTGTTTAGCCCTGGCCTACTAACTGTTAGCATCAGCCTGCTAACTGTCTGAATCGCCGTGTCCCCCAGTCAGCCCAACCACTCACTGGACCCATATGTTCACTTGGCTATGCATGACTCTCTCTAATATCAATATGACTCGTCCATTACTGTCCTAGTTAGTGATTACTGCCTTATTTTACTGTAGAGCCTCTAGCCCTGCTCAATATGCCTTAACCAACCATGTTGTCCCACCTCCTACATATGCAATGACATCACCTGGTTTAAACGTCTCTAGAGACTATATCTCTCTCATCATTACTCAATGCCTAGGTTTACCTCCAATGTACTCACATCCTACCTTACCTTTGTCTGTACACTATGCCTTGAATCTATGCTATCATGCCCAGAAACCTGCTCCTTTTACTCTCTGTTTCCGAACGTGCTAGACGGACAGTTCTTATAGCATTTAGCCGTACCCTTATCCTACTTCTCCTCTGTTCTTCTGGTGATGTAGAGGTTAATCCAGGTCCTGCAGTGCCTAGCTCCACTCCCACTCCCCAGGTGCTCTCATTTGTTGACTTCTGGAATCGTAAAAGCCTTGGTTTCATGCATGTTAACATTAGAAGCCTACTCCCTAAGTTTGTCTTACTCACTGCTTTAGCACACTCTGCTAACCTGGATGTCTTAGCCGTGTCTGAATCCTTGTTTAGGAAAACCACCAAAAACCCTGAAATCTCCATCGCTAACTATAACATTTTCCGTCAAGATAGAAATTGCCAAAGGGGGCGGTGTTGCAATCTACTGCAAAGATAGCCTGCAGAGTTCTGTATTACTATTTAAGTCTGTACCCAAACAATTCAAGCTTTTACTTCAAAAAATGAACCTTTCCAGAAACAAGTCTCTCACTGTTGCCGCTTGCTATAGATCTCCCTCTGTCCCCAGCTGTGCCCTCGATACCATATGTGAATTGATTGCCCCCCCATCTATCTTCTGAGCTCCTGCTACTAGGTGACCTAAACTGGGACATGCTTAACACCCCGGCCATCCTACAATCCAAGCTTGATGCCCTCAATCTCACACAAATTATCAATGAACCTACCAGGTACAACTCCAAATCTGTAAACACGGGCACCCTCATAGATGTCATCCTAACTAACACGCCCTCCAAATACACATCTTCTGTTTTCAATCAAGATCTCAGCGATTACTGCCTCATTGCCTGCATCAGTAATGGATCTGCGAACAAATGACCACCCCTCATCACTGTCAAACGCCCGCTAAAACACTTCAGCGAGCAGGCCTTTCTAATCGACCTGGCCGGGGTATCCTGGAATGACATTGACCTCATCCCGTCAGTAGATGATGCCTGGCTATTCTTTAAAAGTGCCTTCCTCACCATATTAAATAAGCATGCCCCATTCAAAAAACTTAGAACTAGGAATAGATATAGTCCTTGATTCACTCCAGACCTGTCTGCCCTTGACCAGCACAAAAACATCCTGTGGCGTTCTGCATTAGCATCGAACAGCCCCCGTGATATGCGACACCTCACACTCAACGTCAACAAAACTAAGGAGATGATTGTGGACTTCAGGAAACAGCAGAGGGAACACCCCCCTATCCACATCGATGGAACAGTAGTGGAGAGGGTAGTAAGTTTTAAGTTCCTCGGCGTACACATCACAGAAAAACTGAATTGGTCCACCCACACAGACAGCATCGTGAAGAAGGCGCAGCAGCGCCTCTTCAACCTCAGGAGGCTGAAGAAATTTGGCTTGTCACCAAAAGCACTCACAAACTTCTACAGATGCACAATCGAGAGCATCCTGTCGGGCTGTATCACCGCCTGGTACGGCAACTGCTCCGCCCACAACCGTAAGGCTCTCCAGAGGGTAGTGAGGTCTGCACAACGCATCACCGGGGGCAAACTACCTGCCCTCCAGGACACCTACACCACCCGATGTCACAGGAAGGCCATAAAGATCATCAAGGACAGCAACCACCCGAGCCACTGCCTGTTCACCCCGCTATCATCCAGAAGGCGAGGTCATTACACGTGCATCAAAGCTGGGACCGAGAGACTGAAAAACAGCTTCTATCTCAAGGCCATCAGACTGTTAAACAGCCACCACTAACATTGAGTGGCTGCTGCCAACACACTGACTCAACTCCAGCCACTTTAATAATGGGAATTGATGGGAAATGATGTAAAATATATCACTAGCCACTTTAAACAATGCTACCTAATATAATGTTTACATACCCTACATTATTCATCTCATATGTATACGTATATACTGTACTCTATATCATCTACTGCATCCTTATGTAATACATGTATCACTAGCCACTTTAACTATGCCACTTTGTTTACATACTCATCTCATATGTATATACTGCACTCAATACCTTCTACTGTATCTTGCCTATGCCGCTCTGTACCATCACTCATTCATATATCTTTATGTACATACTCTTTATCCCCTTACACTTGTGTCTATAAGGTAGTAGTTTTGGAATCGTTAGCTAGATTACTTGTTGGTTATTACTGCATTGTCGGAACTAGAAGCACAAGCATTTCGCTACACTCGCACTAACATCTGCTAACCATGTGTATGTGACAAATAAAATTTGATTTGATTTGATATGCAACTTTTCAGGGAAGTTAGGAACAAATATACACACGCAGTTAGGAAAGCTAAGGCTAGCTTTTTCAAACAGAAATTTGCATCCTGTAGTACTAACTCAAAAAAGTTCTGGGCCACTGTAAAGTCCGTAGAGAATAAGAGCACCTCCTCCCAGCTGCCCACTGCTCTGAGGCTAGGAAACACTGTCACCACTGATAAATCCACTATAATTGAGAATTTCAATAAGTATTTCTCTACGGCTGGCCATGCTTTCCACCTGGCTACCCCTACCCCGGTCAACTACCCGGCACCCTCCACAGCAACCCGCCAAAGCCCCCACCATTTCTCCTTTACCCAAATTCAGATAGCTGATGTTCTGAAAGAGCTGCAAAATCTGGACCACTACAAATCAGCCGGGCTAGACAGTCTGGACACTCTCTTTCTAAAATTATCTGCCGAAATTGTTGCAACCCCTATTACTAGCCTGTTCAACCTCTCTTTCGTATTGTCTGAGATTCCCAAAGATTGGACAGCAGCCGCAGTGTTCCCCCTCTTCAAAGGGGGTGACATTCCCAAGCTGCTACAGACCTATATCTATCCTACCCTGTCTTTCTAAGGTCTTCAAAAGTGAAGTTAATTAACAAACAGATTACCGACCCTTTCGAATCCCACCGTACCTTCTCCGCCATGCAATCTGGTTTCAGAGTTGGTCATGGGTGCACCTCAGCCACGCTCAAGGTTCTAAACGACATCATAACCGCCATCGATAAGAGACATTACTGTGCAGCCGTATTCCTCGACCTGGCCAAGGCTTTCGACTCTGTCAATCACAACATTCTTATTGGCAGACTCGACAGCCTTGGTTTCTCAAATGATTGCCTCGTCTGGTTTAACAACTACTTCTCTGGTAGAGTTCAGTGTGTCAAATCGGAGGACCTGTTGTCCGGACCTCTGGCAGTCTCTATGAGGAGGCCACAGGGTTCAATCCTCGGGCCGACTCTCTTCTCTGTATACATCAATGATGTTGCTCTTGCTCCTGGTGAATCTCTGATACACCTCTACGCAGACGACACCTCTACGCAGACGACACCATTCTGTATACCTCTGGCCCCTCTTGGACACTCTGTTAACTAACCTCCAGACGAGCTTCAATGCCATACAACTCTCCTTCTGTGGCCTCCAACTGCTCTTAAATGCAAGTAAAACGAAATGCATGCTATTCAACCGATCGCTGCCTGCACCTGCTCGCCCGTCCAGCATCACTACTCTGGACGGCTCTGGCTTAGAATACGTGGACAACTATAAATACCTAGGTGTCTGGTTAGACTGTAAACTCTCCTTCCAGACTCACATTAAACATCTCCAATCCAAAATGAAATTTAGAATTGGCTTCCAACATTGCAACAAAGCATCCTTCACTTATGCTGCCAAACATACCCTCGTAAAACTGACCATCCTACCAATCCTCGACTTCGGTGATGTCATCTATAAAATTGCCTCCAACACTCTACTCAACAAACTGGATGCAGTTTATCACAGTGCCATCCGTTTTGTCACCAAAGCCCCATACACTACCCACCATTGCTACCTGTATGCTCTCGTTGGTTGGCCCTTGCTTCATACTCGTCGCCAACCCCACTGGCTACAGGTTATCTACAAGTCTCTGCTTGGTAAAGCCCCACCTTATATCACCATAGCAGCACCCACTCGTAGCACGCGCTCCAGCAGGTATATCTCACTGGTCACCCCCAAAGCCAATTCCTCCTTTGGTTGTCTTTCCTTCCAGTTTTCTGCTGCCAATGACTGGAACGAACTGCGAAAATCTTTGAAGCTGGAGACTCATATCTCCCTCACTAGCTTTAAGCACCAGCTGTCAGAGCAGCTCACAGATCACTGCACCTGTACATAGCCCACCTGTACATAGCCCATCTGTAAACAGCCCATCTATCTACCTACCTCATCCCCATACTGTATTTACTTCTTTATCTTGCTCCTTTGCACCCCAGTATCTCTACTTGCACATTCATCTTCTGCACATCTACCATTCCAGTGTTTTAATTGCCATATTGTAATTACTTCGCCACCATGGCCTATTTATTGCCTTAACTCCCTTATCTTACCTCATTTGCACTCACTGTATATAGATTTTTTGTTTTATTTTGTTCTACTGTATTATTGACTATGTTTTGTTTATTCCATGTGTAACTCTGTGTTGTTGTGTGTCGATTTGCTTTGCTTTATCTTGGCCAGGTCGCAGTTGCAAATGAGAACTTGTTCTCAACTAGCCTACCTGGTTAAATAAAGGTGAAATCATTTTTTTTTTTAACGTGGAACCCGGACATGGGCCATCTATATACATGGGCCAACTGTGGGGTAGACCCTGGGGTTGTGGAAAACTAACACACATTTACAGTAGCTGTAGTGCTTGAATGATCTGTTGCGTTACGAAACCAATAACTGACCTACTGATTTTTGCTGCACTCATTATGTCTAAGGGTCTTAGGCCTAGCTACATGGTATGTAATCTGATTTTATGTGTGCATTAAAAGTGGGAAGTAAAGCGGGTGCGACTAAGCATTGAATGTATGTAGGCTACCCAGGACACAGCCATCTTACCTTAATTCAAGGGCCAGCTCCTTCTTGACCTCTTGGTCGGCCAGTCCGAGCAGATTATTGTTTGTTCAGATGGTGACGAAGCATAAATACCCTGTATGTACAAAAAGGACAAAATTACCAAAGGCATGCCCAAACTAAAACCTCCAAAACAAACGAAAGGCCTAATGGCTAGGGCTGTGGGGGTCATGATATTTTGTCAGCCGGTCATTGTCATGCGAATAACTTACCAGTCTCATGATAATTGAGCGTTAATTAACATAAACACATTTAGCATCTGCGGGCCTCCACGCATAGCCAGAAGCCACTAATGCAGACCTTTGGAACATTGACATTTGAAAAAGTCTAATAAACACATTTAATATCGCCTACGCTTCACAATAAATCCATTATTTATTTTAGGCAGGTCTAAAGAAACATGAAGAAATGAAGAAAACATAGCCTATTTCAGAAGAACAGAATAATATATTCTGAGCTGCCCTGATCTGGCTATACTATATGGCTATGGGCTACACTAGTTCATTTAGCAGTCAAGATTTGCTTATATTTCCCGTGGCATTATTTTATAGTAAGAAGAATACAATTGAACTTAGCCAAATAAAATAGAAAGGATTTCATGTCTTCTCCTGCTCCCCCGCTCCGGTGCTCGACGTCACAGGTTTACTAACCACCGGTCCTGGCAACCCATCATGACGCACACCTGGCAACCCTCATTGTGCACACCTGGACTTTATCACTACCCTGATTACTTCCCCTTTATCTAGCACTCCCTAGCATCACTCCTCAGGCAGTAATGGTTTAGTTTTCTTGACCGGATGCTATGATTGTGTTGCATGTGCCATGTTTGTTATTATTAAACGCACCTGACTCCATGTTACAAAGGATGTGGTGGTAGTATGTTGTTGGGAAATGCTGTATGAGTATTTTCCAATTTTTTAAATATTTTTTTGCCATCTTGCCATTAAATTAAGTTAATGAGGACCTTGAAGCTTGTGCAGCCTGACTGGAGAATGAGGGATACAGATGTATTGCCGGCTGCATACAATGCATTTAGACGGTAAGATGACGCCACTCAATATCACCATCCGTCGGCCTTTGGGTTAGTTCCAGTGGTCCTATATATAGGCTACACTTAGTTATTTGGCCACTTTAGTTGAGATAAAAACCTTATGAAACATATAGGCCTATGGGCTAGGCTATATGACGCATGCGACTATGATTTGAAAAAGAAGCAAAAAAAAATGCATATGCTGTTTCTTGCCTTAGACTGCACACGCTGGGCATCAAGTGATAATATTCTCACCCATCAGACTACTCTCAATGTAATCTTGTCTTTACATATATTACATGTGTAAAATGAGTTCTGATATAGAATGGAAAATTAAAATTAACATGTCGGAACCGGTTCAGGGAAGAAAATGACATGTCATCCGTATGCACTTGAACTGTGAATGGAGGGTGTTTTCCCATGGTCAATTTTCATGCCAGCCAGGTAGGCTACTCTGGTTGTAAAGCAATGTGCTTAATATTAGCGAAGTTGAGAAGTAAATATAGTAGGCCTAGCCTATAGAAAGCTGATGGGATCCTCTTCTTTTTAATAGAGGCCATCAAAAGTCTGTTTTCTGACACAATTGCATAACCTATAGAAATGTGGCTTAACATGGGCTTATAGGAACACTTATTTCATTCCATGCATCAACCAGCTATGAGGAGCTGACTCTCCCTGTGATCCTATTACGCTGAAACTCTGAGTGCCAGGGCTCTCATGAAGTGTTTGATGTGATTTTAGACTGCATTTGCATTGACGTCAGAGTGATTAGAGGGACAATGGAGCGCTGAATACCAGGCCATTAGCGACTGGCAGTTAGCAAGTTGGGTAGCCTACTAACGACCATCAGAGCGCAGTTTTCGAGAAGCCTAGTTACCGGTGACTCAACGGTCACATGGAATTTGACTGTAGTCATGACTGCCGGTGTGGCGGTAATACGCTCACTGTAACAGCCCTACTCATGGCTACCAAAGAGAAACAGCAGCCTCACAGCTTTTGCAACTGGGACACTGACTGACAATCCCCTTAACTGGCAACACCTGTGTGCCAATGAAGGCTTGGCTCATCACCAATACCCGGTTGCTGCTGCCACCTGGGGATGGAGTGTGGAAGTGTATCATGGTAGCGTGTCTATGTCCTAACACTAACCCCCCCTTATCATAATAGTTGCACTTTACATATTTGTTTTAAGGAGAAAGAATATTATTTTGTAATTGTACTTTTTTCATGACAGGACAGTCAGAAAAGGGGGATAGACAATGAAAGGAGTCACAGGCAGTAAGGGCACAGACAGTTGCCGATACTCAAATCAAATCAAATCAAATCCCTATTGCCAATGGTGGTCTGGGGTTGAGAGCGTTACCATTTGACCAGACTCCGGTACTATAGTGTTTTTGAAGGTTAACATTCATTCTTTTGTACTTGTTTTCAGTGTTACCAAATACCACTTAAAATATAGTGAAACGAGGTTCAATGTGGAATGTGTAAAGGTATCATCTTCCTACATGCCTTTGGGCCATGTCTGTCCAATTTCCTAGACAGAAAATGTACTATATCCATACTACAAACAGGGTCATCCCTCACTTCAATGCGTGGCATTCTATACGCTACAAAGCAAAATTACATTACTGTAATGTGCTTATCTGTAATAGGTTCAAGCAGACCAGACAAGGGTAGTAGTGAAAACCTGTCACCTACAGCTTTCAAATACAAGCCCCAGAGGAGGGAGCCATTTGTGTGCTGTGGTAGGGACCGAAACAAGCCTGCTGACTTGTCTTCTCTTCTCTCCCCTTCCAGCCCGCTCCTAGACTGCGGGGGTTGGGTTACCGTTGAGCTATTTTGGCAGCATGTGTCTTGTGAAACCAGAGATGGCATGGAATTTGATCCTTTGACCGTTGAGACACGTGAAAGGCACCCCCACGTCAACGTTTGCCTACATCTCGCCTTTTCTTTTTACTCTGCCGCCGCCCCATTGAACGTTCAAACCATTCACTTTGAAAGGTTTGATTCATATTAGCAATAGTTTCCAAAAGTTGAGCCAACATAGTGTAGTTTAAAATGTTTTCATGCAGGGCCAATGTTGTTAGCCATATTTGCACATGCAACAGTAGCACCAACTTGTGCTTTGTGAAACGGGATACAACTGTAGTGTTTACATAAACCATGACACTCATTGGAACAGCTATCTATTTCAAAAACCTTGGACGGGGCACATTTTTCACACAGGTTTGTTGAAAACATAAGAATCCCTCTGCTGTTGCTACTTGCAGTCTACAATCTAAAGCCTAGCTAAATTGGCGGCCACAACCACCAAATAGCTAAAATAGTTTTTCAGAAACCTACCGACCCATTAGGTTAAAAACCGCTCCAAAGGAATTAGTTGACTGACCTTCTGCTGTGGGGTGATCTGAGTGATAGTTTACCAACACATAAATCACCCTTATAGACTGGCTGGGCCTGTGTGGCTTAGAAGCACATGTAAAGGGTTACTGAAGTTACGTAAGAGACAGTTCAATAAACAGGAAGCTACTGTGAGAGTGGGAAAGTTCATGATGAAAAGGAGAGAGATTGTGAACATTCATGCTCGGGTACAGTGCAGTCCTTTGTGAGCCATGCTGTGGCAAATGGCTTACTGCTCATGTTAGCAACCAGTTCTTCAATCCTCGCACCTGGTGAAGAAATGTTTGTTTTAGTGGAACGAGAATCGGACATAACAGAAAGTGCTCTTCACTGTAATCAGAAGGTTAATATTTATACTATGCATACCAGTCTCTCTTACCTAAGAATTGAGGAAAGACTGACTGCGTCACTTTAAAAAAAAAAAAGAAACAATGTTGGAAATTCCACATTTTTTTGCATAGTCAACTTACTCACCGCACACTTACCCCACCAAACATGCCACCAGCCACCAAGTGAACAGAACGTGGTTTCAAAAAAACAAATAAAGCAACACCTCACGGCACATCGCCTCTCCCCCATGTGACCTACTTGTTGTGTGTAACTGATAGATGCACACACACAGGTCACATGGGGGAGAGGCGATGTGCCTTGAGGTGTTGCTTTATTTGTTTTATTTTAAACCAAGTTCTCTGTTCACTTGCGCTATATGAGATGGGAGTTCCCATGCACTCATGGCTCTGTATAGTACTGTATGTTTCCTTGAGTTTGTTCTGGACACACTACATGTTAATGTTTTAAAATGTATGTCAAGTATTTTGTCTGTGTGTTTTTGTTATTTGTCAGACCACAGTAAGACTAGCTGTTGCCATTGGCGTCGGCTAATGGGGATCCTAATAAAAATACAAATCAAGAGGTCACCAGATGACGACCTGAGATCAACCTAATTGCACAGCAACCTTTGTCTTGACATCAAGCTAGAATATAATCCTTTATTTTAAACTGGTTCATCATTATCATTAGTCAATCTGTGTACTGAAACCCCAATTGTTTCCTAAATTAAGCTCTTCTAAGCCTGATTACAAGCCACTGTGCCTTACAGCTTGTAATTTATCCCCTTAGCTTGCCTCAGCAATGCTGTTTGTCCCTAATTCATTCACTCGCTCTCCAACTCACAGAACATTAGATTTGGATCATTCAGTGACTAAATCCACCCATCATTGTCATACATTGAGTCAACTGTTAAATGATGCCTTCGTGCGGGACACAGTTTTCCTATTCATTGCTTGATTAGATGAATAAGGTCAAAATGCATGACCATTTACGTAAATTTGCCATAGCGACTTTAGGAACACAGTGCTCTAAAGCGAGCGATTACATAAACGGTTCACTAACGAGGAAGAACCTGATATAAAATGCGTGAAAGACCAGAGATATTAGACGGTCACATTTTGATCAGTTCAAACCACTTACAGTGATTCAATCTTCTGCACTTCCCAAAGTTAAACTCAATAGGGGCCATGTTGTCATATGATTTTTCCGAAAGGATATCTCAATTTTGCTTAACTCACGTCACACTGGAAACAATCAAAGAACCAAACGAGTGTCCTACCCTAGGGACAGGCATGATGAAGGGTCATGACAGTTTGCCTGTTGTCCTTTTTCCAGCTCAGCCTCTCTAGAACATAAGAAAACGCCAATCCAAACAAAGCAGCCTAAATCCCCAGTGGAGAGACATCCAATGGGCAAACAGAGACAGAGGGAGGCGGGGTAATCTTTCAAGATGACAGTAATAGCTGGCTAATCCCGTCAGGACAATCAGTTGTTTAGTTTATAAAAAGTTGTGAAATGGCAGCCTGAATGATGTAACAAAAAAAGTTGGATTGTCACATACAGTACATCGGATAGGCATAATGAAAAGTGTGGGTTTACTGAGTCAGTCATTGTAGTACAGCGCCCCTGGAGAAAATTAGGCTTACATATCTCACTCAAGGGAACATCGGCAGATATTTCAGCTTGTCTGCTCAGGTATTCGAAACGGCGACCTTTCGTTTACTGGCCCAACACGTTAACCTCTAGGCTACCTGCCGCCTGTTTTCAACAGTTGTTATATTTACATTATAACCAAACTATATATTTATTTCTGAGGTAAATTAACCTTAAAGCTGGAATCCCTGGTTGCTACATCCATTTTTGGACTTATAATTTAATGATATACACTATCGGTCGAAAGTTTTAGAACACCTACTCATTCAAGTGTTTTTCTTTATTTTTACTATTTTCTACATTGTAGAATAATAGTGAAGACGTCGAAACTATGAAATAACACATGAAATCTTGTAGTAACCAAAAAAGTGTTAAACAAATTAAAAAACATGATATATTTGAGATTCTTCAAATAGCCACCCTTTGCCTTGATGACAGCTTTGCACACTTTTGGCATTCTCTCAACCAGCTTCACCTAGAATGCTTTTCCAACAGTCTTGAAGGAGTCCACACATGCTGAGCACTTGTTGGTTGCTTTTCCTTCACTCTGCGGTCCGACTCATCCCAAACCATCTCAATTTGGTTGAGGTCGGGGGATTGTGGAGGCCAGGTCATCTGATGCAGCACTCCATCACTCTCCTTCTTGGTAAAATAGCCCTTACACAGTCTGGAGGTGTGTTGGGTCATTGTGCTGTTGAAAAACAAATGATAGTCCCACTAAGCCCAAACCAGATGGGATGGCCTATCGCTGCATAATGCTGTGGTAGCCATGCTGGTTAAATGTGACTTAAATTCTAAATAAATCACAGACAGTGTCAGCAGCAAAGCACCCCCACACCATAACACCTCCTCCTCCATGCTTTACGGTGGGAAGAACACATGTGGAGATCATCCGTTCACCCACACCGCGTCTCACAAAGACACGGCGATTGAAACCATAAACCTCCAATTTGGACTCAACAGACCAAAGGACTGATTTCAACCAGTCTAATGTCCATTGCTCGTGTTTCTTGGCTCAAGCAAGTCTCTTATTATTGGTGTCCTTTAGTAGTGGTTTCTTTGCAGCAATTCGACCATGAAGGCCTGATTCATGCAGTCTCCTCTAAACATTTGATGTTGAGATGTGTCTGTTACTTGAACTCTGAAGCATTTATTTGAGCTGCAATTTCTGAGGCTTGTAACTCTAAGGAACTTATCCTCTGCAGCAGAGGTAACTCTGGGTTTTCCTTTCCTGTGACGGTACTCTGAGAATCAGTTTCATTACAGCGCTTGATGGTTTTTGCAACTGCACTTGATGAAACTTTAAGAATTCTTGACATTTTCTGGATTGACTGACCTTCATGTCTTAAAGTAATGATGGACTGTCATTTCTCTTTACTTATTTGAGTTGTTCTTGCCATAATATGGACTTGGTCTTTTATCAAATAGGGCTATCTTCTGTATACCCCCCTACCTTGTCACAACACAACTGATTGGCTCAAACGCATTAAGAAGGAAAGAAATTCCACTAATTCACTTAACGAGGCACACCTGTTAATTGAAATGCATTCCAGGTGACTACCTAATGAAGCTGGTTGAGAGAATGCCAAGAGTGTGCAAAGCTGTCATCAAGGCAAAGGGTGGCTACTTTGAAGAATCTCAAATATAAAATTATATTTTTTGGTTTCTACATGATTCCATGTGTCATTTCATAGTTTTGATGTAATCTCTATTATTATACAATGTAGAAAATAGTAAATATAAAGAAAAACCCTTGAATGAGTAGGTGTTCTAAAACTTTTGACCGCTTCTTGAAGAATGTAACTTATAAATTCCTTGTGAGCTTATTTCAACTGTCATACCCCAACAGAACCCAAAGTACAAGCTAGTTTTACTCCAATGTTAGTAAAGAAACACTGTACAGTCTCAACATGATTAACTATAATGTTGATATCATGGATGGACAATCCTTGCATCCATAGCTATGAATTTGAGTGGTTACATTTCTCCAGGCCCATCCCGCAGCATTCACCAAAACACAGGCGGGGTGTAGCTTTGTTATTGTTTCAATTAAGGATTCTAGCTTTAATTTAGGGTCTAATCTGCAGGAGCCCTCAAAAACAAAGGAGCTTTGTGAAAATAAGTTGTTTTCCCTTGTGAAAACATGATATTTAACGATAAATCAGATTAGTTCAAGACACTCAAACAACCATATTTTCTAACATACTTTAACACAACTGTAGCTACACCCATCTGTTTAGCCTCTCCAGTCATTCTCTCCATGCTTGTGGAATGACCACTATGTACGGTATTCCGACTGCCAAAGCCCTGACCTGCTTACAGTATGTGAGTAGTAGAGTGAACTACATTCTTAGACGTTTAGTAGCCTGGTACTTCATTGATTGCAACTCTCTTTTCGCTCATAGAAAAGAGAATCGCAGTAATCTTACTGAAATCTGAAATTGTTTAATGTCAATTTGGCACTGTGAAGTGTAATGCATTATAATCGTAGGACACAGCATACCCTTCGGTTATACGATAATACCAAACAATGCTCTTTTTGTGGATACCGGGCGTACCCTAAAGATTCCAATAGTGTTATGAGATGGAAGTTATGAGTGAAAGTGTTATAGTGAAAATCCAAAGGCCATGTTTATCTCATAACACTTCGTGTAGTAGCATTGAATTATAGAAACATTAATTGATTTATTGTGACATCCTGACCACTTGAATATGTGCATTCAAGTCCAACTTGCACATTGATCCTCTATCGGCACATTTTGTGACAACTATAAAACAGCAGTTGACAGTAGCCGTTGTAATGCCGTTAGTATTACAATGGCCTTAAGGCGTGGTTAAGGGGCTTAGGTGTGGGGGATCAAAATGCAGTCTGGTGAATGGCTGACGCTCTGGGTCGGGGGACATGGGACAGCGCTGTCATGTGGCATGAACATGTGTGTCCTTGTGAAAAATCACTCTTCTGAAAACTTGAGAGTGAATGCAACTAACATAAGTGTATCAACCAACATGTTTTCCTATTTCAGTATGTTGTCACTTGTCAGTGATATAAAAATTTAAAAAATCAACTGGTTTGAAACCAAAATTAATATCAAGCTCATATGCCCTGCTAATTGTGTTCTGCGCTGCACATAGTCTAGTTATGTTAAGAAACAAGCTGAGGTCAGTCCTACTCGTCTGAGCCCAGCATTCCTCCCCCAGTCCACGTCTACATTCTACATTAGGGATTGGCAACTGGCGGACCCTGTTTTGTAGGCCCGAGGATCAATTTCCCCAAAGAATAAATAAATACATTTGGAACTCAGTCTGGGTCTACACAAGGTACAACTTGAAATGTGGTTGTGCATCAGCAGTTTTTCTCTTATGTCAGTCACTGACAGTGACTCAATTAGCCCATGTCAGCAAAAAATTGATTGGTAAATTAGTCTAGCCAGCCATCTAAACGTGTAGTAATCATGGTCGAATTACCGACCGGAGGGCCCCATTTATTTTGTTAGTCACTCTCACTCAGATATCATATTAAAAACTACAAACATTTCTCTTCACCCTATGGCAAAATGTGCAAACAGACTCATTTGGATAGAATTGCAGGCAAATAGTGGTAAAACTACTAATTATTCTCTCTTCCCAATGGGTAAATGAGTAGAATTGCAGGATTTTTTTAAATATTTTTTTTTTAAGAAGGAAAAAAAAGATCTCCGCTATCAAGATTTCACTTTGGGTCTCCAAAATGCTACGGCTGGTTCTGACTGCATATGTGAGTATGGATGAGGGTACACAGCCCCTCATGATGAGTGCAGATGTTTTGTGGCTCCCACCCCTTTTAAAGTTGCCCATCCCTGGTCTACATCTATGTAGGCTGGCATGTACCCTGGCAGCCTATATTACTTTCGTAGTGCAAAGCCAGTTCATCTTGAAACATGTGGAGCATGGATACCGTATTTCACTGGCTCACTGAAATGGGATCAATTATCAGCCTTTCATAGGTCAATGGCCAGTCTAATGCTGAGATCACAGGTGGCTTTGCACTTAGCCTATCTAGTTCATGGGGTCAAGTGACAGATACACTTTTCCACTTCCTGGTGAAATCCTGACTTGGCTTCCCTGTTAGCACTTCTGATCTCATCCCATCAAGCAGCTTAGTGGTCTTGCTTGAGGACAGACTTCATTCACAGCAACCTTATCATCAAATTACATCTGGAAAATATTCACAACAATGTACAAAATGAATGAATGGACAATGGCAGTGCTTTAAAGAGCAACTTAATGCAAGAACCAACTTCTCTGGTTCAAAATGGTCCGTGGGATCAATATTAGTCTGAAATATTTATTCCAGTGCCAAAATTGACAAAGTGTAATAATAACTTGTCATAACTCAATTTTGGAATATATTGACTTTTTGTCAGATTTGTGTAACTGAGTTTGTCACGGTTTACATGGGGTTGGGTTTTGAGCATGCCCACTTGGGATTGTAACATCTAGGGATAATTATCGGAGAAACAGCAGTGCTGATTGTGTTCTATAAAATGCTACGGCAGAACAGACAGTAACCACGTTTCCATCCAACAATTAAATGCAGATGAATTACCTGACGCATGAAAAAAGTCATGACTGGGCTGATGGAAACAACATGAAATTGTATAAATGCTGACAGACAATTTGTTTGTTCGATGTGGTGGGTTATTTTTGTGTTTGTGAAATTAATTATGTGAGAAATGCCAGTGGAAACTCCTTTATGGTCTAATAAACCATACAGTTTATTTGGCTACAGATTAAATAACTTATGAGGAACTTCACAGGCCGGTGAAAGTGCACGGTGACATGATGTAACTGTAGATGCTTGGCTGCCATTTGACAAATAAAAATATTCTCACTCTTATCCATAATAACCTCATGTAGACTAGCCTACCCGCACTGTATCTGCGAGCTATTGGCAAGAGCACACGTGTCAACTAGAGTAGGTACATTTGTTATTTTACGCAACAGTTTTTGTGACAAAACTATCGGTAGAGTTGAAAATGTGATGCAAACACAGGTGCACGAGAACTTAAGCGATGAAGTACATTTTTTTTAGCACTACGTCATCACGCCCTGTTTAAAAAAAATCAACAACAAGTCCATTTGGTGGAAATACGCCACTGGTGGGGGGAAAACATGCATATTCTCTTTATGCTGATTTTGGAATATCCGCATGAAAATCTTAGCGCCAATTGGATTGATACCTAGCTAGTTAGAAAGACCTGTCCACGTTACGCAGTGCCACGGACTTGTTTACATAACACATCACCAATGTTATGTTGAAAAAACACTTGACCCATAACCCTTTATGGAGTGGCCACCTGTCGATGTGTTTGATAGCGATCACTCCAGTCTGCCCAGTGCTTGACTTGGACTGAAATGGGTGGAAGCCCGGTAGCCTACTCATTTTGGGTGTCGGTACTGTCTACATTTAGGTGCAAGAACTCCATAATACCGATTAGCTAATACTCTATAAGAGGAGCAGGAAGTCGAGCAGTAGAAATTGAGGTGTCAGTATTCAGTTCTATGACTTCCTGCCCAAGTCAAGCACTGAGTCCTCCACCGTTTTGAGCAAAATGAGAATCAACTGAGACAATGCCCACTTACAATGCCCAATCCCAACTCGTACTCGGATGTCAGTTAAAATTCTTGCCACCTCAGTTTTAGTTTAATGTCCTTTTATAAAATTAGCAAAAATGATTAAATGATTGAGTGACAGGTTGGCACAAAATCTGTTTCTCCACTGCTCTGTGTCAGCACAATGGACATAGCACACAGTGGTGTGTGTAGGGGGCCTATGGAATTCCACTGGGGCGCAGGGTTTCCGTTAGCCAGTAATTTCTGGCTTTTGGCAGATAAAATAAATGAAAAACCAGATTAAATAAAATTATAGCAGGCCAAATTGTCCAGGGCTTCCCTGCTGCTGAGGAAAGAAAAAGTGAAAGTGGAACCTTGGCCTAGGCTACTGTTGATTGTGGCGGATGGATGCCTTTTTCATTCAAGTAAAACAAAAGTTTGAGTATGCCTGGAGTGAAAAGCCTACAAGGTAGGGCTCTAGACTGCGATAATTTAGTCACGTTTTGCGACCCTTTGACACCTGGCTGTTGGAGTAAAACAAATATTGGTTGGATCGGTGTGTGCTGCGCATCCATTCACCTCACTAAAACGTCCTATTTTTTTTAGGAGGCTGAAACCATGATTTGGTCCAACAGTTTTAGGTTGTAGTTATTATAGGAATATTTCTCTCTATACCATTTGTATTTCATATACCTTTGACTATTGGATGTTCTTATAGGCACTATAGTATTGCCAGCCTAATCTTGGGAGTTGATAGGCTTGAAGTCATAAACAGCACAATGCTTGAAGCACAGGAAAGAGCTGTTGGCAAAACGCACAAAAGTGCTGTTTGAATGAATGCTTACAAGCCTGCTGGTGCCTACCATCGCTCAGTCAGACTGCTCTATCAAATATCAAATCATAGACTTAATTATAATAACACACAGAAATACGAGTCTTAGGTCATTAATATGGTCAAATCCGGAAACTATCATTTCGAAAAAAACAAAACATTTATTATTTCAGTGAAATACGGAACCGTTCTGTATTTTAAGTCTGTAAGTCTAAATATTGCTGTTACATTGCACAACCTTAAATGTTATGTCATAATTATGTAAAATTCTGGCAAATTAATTACGGTCTTTAGGAGTTAGGAAGAAATGGTCTTCACACAGTTCGCAACGAGCCAGGCAGCCCAAACTGCTGCATATACCCTGACTCTGCTTGCACAGAACGCAAGAGAAGTGACACAATTTCCCTAGTTAGAGAAATTCATGTTAGCAGGCAATATTAACTAAATATACAGGTTTAAAAATACATACTTTTGGATTGATTTTAAGAAAGGCATTGATGTTTATGGTTAGGTACACATTGGTGCAACGACAGTTCTTTTTTCGCAAATGCACTTGTTAAATCATCACCCGTTTGGCGAAGAAGGCTGTGATTCAATGATAAATTAACAGGTACCGCATCGATTATATGCAACGCAGGACAAGTTATATAAACTAGTAATAACTTCACATGGTTGATGATAACTAGTGATTATGTTAAGATTGATTTTTCTAAGATACATTTAATGCTAGCTAGCAACTTACCTTGGCTCCTTGCTGCACTCCCATAACAGCCTGCCATGCAGTCTCCTCGTGGAGTGCAATGTAATCGGCCATAATCGGTTTCCAAAAATTGTTATGAAAACTTGAAATCGGCCCTAATTAATCGGCCTTTCCTTTCTGCTGTGTTTAGAGAGCCACTCTGCTTTCCCAGGGCAAAAAAATACTCTGGGAGAAAAATGTTCTGATTTGTATAACATTTTAAAATCCAATTGCTGGGAATCCTGTTGTCGCAGATGGAGAGAGGATGTTCTCAGCTTTCTGTAGGTATACTTTTTTATACCTATAGAGAGATATTTGATATGGCTTTGAGATATGGAGCGTGTAAAAAGCGCATTGGCCATTGTGAGTGCATAGGCCTCATTGGATGGTAGACTACAGTACAACTGCAATGTTTTTTTGGCCATTAAATGGACAAAGCTTTTGAACCTTGTTCTGAACACCTCCAAAACAAAGGTCATGTGGTTTGGTAAGAATGCCCCTCTCCCCACAGTTGTGACTACTACCTCTGAGGGTTTAGAGCTTGAGGTAGTCACCTCATACAAGTACTTGGGAGTATGGCTAGACGGTGCACTGTGCATCTCTAAGGACATATCCAAGCTGCAGGCTAAGGTCACATCTAGACTTGGTTTCCTCTATCATAATCGCTCCTCTCTCACCCAAGCTGCCAAACTAACCCTGATTCAGATGACCATCCTGCCCATGCTAGATTACTGAGAAGTAATTTATAGATCGGCAGGTAAGAGTGCTCTTAAGCGGCTAGATGTGCTTTAATATTCGGCCATAAGATTTGCCACCAATTCTCCTTATATGACACATCACTGCACTCTATACTCCTCTGTAACCTGGTCATCTCTGTATACCTGACACAAGACCCACTGGTTGATGCTTATTTACAAAACCCTCTTAGGGTGGAATGAGGCCTAAGGCCTATCTGAGATACCCCTTATCCTCCACATACAACATCCGTTCTGCCAGTCACATTCTGTTAAAGGTCCCCAAAGCACACACATCCCCGGGTCCCTCTTTTCAGTTCGCTGCAGCTAGTGACTGGAAGGAGCTGCAAAAAAACATTAAAACTGGACTGTTTTACCTCAATCTCTTCAAAGACTCAATCATGGACACTCTTACTGACAGTTGTGGCTGCTTTGTATGATGTACTGTTGTCTCTACCTTTTTGCCCATTGTTGTTGTCTGTGCGCAATGTTTGTGCTGCTATCATGTTGTGTTGCTGCCGTGTTCTTGTGTTGCTACCATTCTGTGTTGTCTTAAGAGTCTCTCTTTATGTAGTGTTGTGGTGTCTCATCCTGATGTGTTTTTTGTCCTACTTAAAAAAAAAAAATCCCAGTCCCTGTCCCCTCATGGGGCCTTTTGCATCTTGGTAGTTTGTCATTGTAAATAAAAAATT
The DNA here is from genome assembly GCF_034236695.1 of Oncorhynchus nerka. NCBI lineage: Eukaryota > Metazoa > Chordata > Actinopteri > Salmoniformes > Salmonidae > Oncorhynchus > Oncorhynchus nerka. Next base: position 5,094,359 of record NC_088424.1, on the reverse strand, counting down.
GGTTCTTTACTTACTTGCCTAGCTAAATAAAGGTTAAATAAAAAATGTACTGTTTGATTTATAGATAGCTACTATGAGTGGGTCTTTTCTTCGGAGTTAGTGATCTAGCTAATGTATTTTAAGTTTCCACTTACTCAGGTGGTATATTAGCCCCAAATAAATGTGCCTATGATATTAGAGCACATAAAGATGCAGGCAAATTTATATCTATTGAACCCCAAAAGAATCTGAAATTCTGGTGCCCTATTTTAACAGTACAATATAACAACAATGGGATAATTGTCTACCCAATATGCATGACAATCACTGGATTTGGTTGCACATTAAAATATTTATATCGCAACATCACAAGACGATAACTTCAATACCATCTCAGTAGTCTATTACACTTTTTAATAAAGCACTGTGAATGACTTTATAAGATGATAGACATAGTCATTTGTTCTATTGCGTGATGCCACAAAAACAATTGGTGCGACCAATTTATGGTCTGGTGCCACCAATTGAGAAAGGGAGAAAATATTAGTCTGCTACAAGGGGAAGGTCCTCCGTATGGAAAAGTTTGAATATTGTAGTGGACAAAGAAGAATGTTGGCCCGGCCCAAGCATGCTATTGTGCAACTAGGTATTCAGGAAGGATGTCATTTTGGAACTTTTTTTGTATTTATAATCATTTGTTTTATCACTCTTATTATTATTGCATATCATTGTCTTTATTGTAGGCCTATTTATTAATCCAAACCAGTTCTTTAAATATTCCAAATGTATTTTGTTTCATTCTGAGACGTTTTCGTTGGAAAAATGTGTGTGCTCCATATTTATTTTAAGATAGGTTAAGTAGGCCTGTTGTAATATTAATAGCATTAGCATATTGCTGTCATTTGTTGTGTCCGGTAGGCACTAGCCTTTCTTGCTTATTGCTGCAAATTAGCCTGTTACATTTTTTTGTGACGGTTTAAACCAGTTTGCAAGTGTTTTGTTTCATTCTGTTGAGCCATTTTCTTTGGCCAAATTAAGTTCCAACTATAATGCTGTGTTTGCCGCAATATTAATATCCTTCTCGTATTTCCCCTATAAACAATGGCTTGACTTACTTTTGATATTACCCTAATAAAGTTTACTAACTTTTGTGAAGGTTTGGTGTGGTATGGCTATTAGCCTATTATACTGCAGGTCTATGGTATGAAGGCAGTGTGCACAGGTGCTCCAAATGACTCCGACACTTGAACTTGAGGTGTTGAAGAATGGTTTAGGCCTATAACCTAACAATATAATGCTTAACTTTAATAAAAACATATTCTAATAGAAAATGTACAAATGAACTCCTTTATATGGCATGTTTAAAGAAATTAATGTCGGGATCGTAGCATGCCACCAGCATATCCCCTCTCTCTAGGCCTTAGCTTCTCTTGCCTCGGATGCCTATGCATGCAATGGCTTGATGTATTTAGAGCTAAACCTGAGGTGGACAATAAAGGCTATACAATTTTCCCTTTATTTTACTAGGCAAGTCAGTTAAGAACAAATTCTTATTTTCAATGACAGCCTTTGAACAGTGGGTTAACTGCCTGTTCAGGGGCAGAACGACAGATTTGTACCTTGTCAGCTCGGGGATTCGAACTTGCAACCATTCGGTTACTAGTCCAACGCTCTAACCACTAGGCTACCCTGCCGCCCCATATGCTACAGATAGAAGCACAAGGAATAGTGTTTTTGTTATTAGTTTTGGCTGTTTTTAAAGGCATGTAAATGTGGCTCTTCTGAAAAGCTAAGAAACAGTCCCGCTGGTTGTTTTTTAATCAATATTTTGCTTTCGTTTGTAGGGCGTGTCCATGGTGCAGATAGAGCACCGCTGAGATTTCACACCAACCTGGTCAAAAGTATTTGAACTGTTATGTTTATTGTGGTATAGTGCGATATAAGCAGAATATAATAATTTCATTGCAAGAAACCAAATGACGCCCCTAGGTATATCGGTACATATCGGTATGTTTCCTCATAGAAATGGATACAATCTGTTATGGTTTTCTTGGTAGCCTATTTGTTTTCGTGGTTGTAAATGGAACAGTATGTATTGGAAACGTGTTCGAATTTGAGCCACAGAAGGGTATTGTGCCATATCACAACTGTCAGGCATGTGTGTATAGGTGGCAGGGAAGTCAGGCGCAGGAGAGTCAAACGGAGTGTAAAATCTTTTAATAATGTCCTAGTAACATGCTCCATAACACTAAACAGGAAAAGAACATAAACAAATATGGGTAGGAAGACCCGTCGCGCACCTATACAACAAACACTACACTGACAATAAACAATCTCTGACAAAGACATGAGGGGAAACAGAGGGTAAAAGACAAAACCAATGGAAAATGAAAAATGGATCAATGATGGCTAGAAGACCGGTGACGTCGAACGCCGAGCACCGCCTGAACAAGGAGAGTACCCCCCCCCCCCCTGACGCGCGGCTCCAGCAGCGCGTCGACACCGGCCTCGGGGACGACCCGGAGGGCGAGGTGCAGGGCGATCCGGATGGAGACGGTGGAATTCTGGTAACATGGAAGGATCTAACACGTCCTCCACCGGAACCCAGCATCTCTCCTCCGGCCCGTACCCCTCCCAGTCCACGAGGTACTGAAGGCCCTCGCCCGACATCTCGAATCCAAAATGGATCGAACAGAGTACGCCGGAACCCCCTCGATGTCTAGAGGAGGCGGAGGAACATCACACACTTCAGCCTCCTGGAGCGGGCCAGCCACCATCGGCCTGAGGAGAGACACATGGAACGAGGGGTTAATATGGTAATTAGTGGGCAGTTGTAACCTATAACATACCTCGTTCACTCTCCTCAGGACTTTAAACGGCCCCACAAACCGCGGACCCAGCTTCCGGCAGAGCAGGCGGAGGGGCAGGTTTCGGGTCGAGAGCCAGACCCTGTCCCCTGGTGCGAACACTGGGGCCTCACTGCGGCGACGGTCTGCGCCAATTTTCTGGCGCCTTATGGCACGCTGAAGGTGGACGTGGGCTGCCTCCCAGGTTTCCTCAGTGTACCAAAACCAATTGTCCACCGCAGGGGCCTCGGGTCTGGCTCTGATGCCAAGGAGCCAGAACCGGTTAATACCCTAATACACATTGAAAAGGAGTAAGGTTAGTGGAGGAGTGACGTAGCGAGTTCTGAGCCATCTCTGCCCAGGGCACGAACTTCGCCCACTCCCCCGGCCGATCCTGGCAATAAGACTGCAGAATCCTACCCACATCCTGGTTAACTCTCTCCACCTGCCCATTACTCTCGGGGTGAAAACCTGAGGTAAGACTAACCGAGATCCCCAGACGCTCCATGAACGCCTTCCAGACCCTTGATGTGAACTGGGGACCCCGATCAGACACTATATCCTCAGGCACCCCATAGTGCCGGAAAACGTGTGTAAATAGGGCCTCTGCGGTTTGTAAGGCCGTAGGGAGACCGGGCAAAGGGAGGAGACGACAGGACTTTGAAAACCGATCCACAACGACCAGGATCGTGGTGTAACCCTGTGAAGGTGGAAGATCAGTCAAAAAATCCACCGACAGGTGCGACCACGGCCGTTGAGGAACGGGTAGAGGTTGTAGCTTACCTCTGTGAGGTGTGAGCCCAATAGATCAATCGGTCGCGGACAGCAGACGGACCGTACAGACGACCAGCTGGACACTCAGGGGGAGAGGGCTCTGCACGTGACGCCCGCTCAATGTCCGCGTCCAGCTCCCACACTACAGGCGCCACCAGACACGAAGCTGGGAGTATGGGAGTGGGATCCATGGATCGCTCCTCTGTGTTATACAGCCGAGACAATGCGTCTGCCTTAACGTTCTGGGAGCCTGGTCTGTAAGAAAGAGTAAACACAAAACGAGTGAAAAACATGGCCCACCTTGCCTGGCGAGGATTCAATCTCTTCGCCTGCCGTATGTACTTCAGATTGCGGTGGTCAGTCCAGATGCGAAAAGGGTGTTTAGCCCCCTCAAGCCAATGCCTCCACGCCTTCAAGGCTTCTACGACAGCTAACAGCTCTCGGTTCCCCACATCATAGTTTCGCTCCGCCGGGCTGAGCTTCTTCGAAAAGAAAGCACAGGGGCGAAGCTTCAGTGGCGTACCCGAACGCTGAGAGAGCACTGCTCCTATCCCAGCTTCGGATGCGTCCACCTCCATTATGAATGGCAAAGAGGGATCCGGATGAGCCAGCACAGGCACCGAGGTAAACAGAGTCTTCAGGTGCTCAAAAGCCCTGTTCGCCTCAGCCGACCACTGCAAGCGCACCGGGCCCCCCTTTAGCAGTGAGGTAATTGCCACCTGACCAAAACCCCGGATAAACCTCTGGTAGTAATTGGCAAACCCCAAAAAACGCTGCAACTCCTTTACCGTGGTTGGAGTCGGCCAATTACATACGGCTGTAATGCGGTCGCTCTCCATCTCCACTCCTGAAGTGGAAATCCGATGCCCTAGGAAGGAGATGGATTGTTGGAAAAACAAGCATTTCTCAGACTTGACATATAGATCATGCTCCAACAGGCGACCAAGCACCCTGCGCACCAGGGACACATACTCGGCGCATGTAGCAGAGTATATCAGAATATCATCGATATACACCACTACACCCTGCCCGTGCAGGTCCCTGAAGATCTCATCCACAAATGATTGGAAAACTGATGGAGCATTCATCAACCCATATGGCATGACCAGATACTCATAATGACCTGAGGTGGTGCTAAATGCCGTCTTCCACTCATCACCCTTCCGAATACGCACCAGATTGTACGCACTCCTGAGATCCAATTTTGTGAAAAAACGTGCCCCGTGCATTAACTCAATAACCGTATTGATCAGAGGTAGCGGGTAACTATATTTCACTGTGATTTTATTCAGACCTCGATAATCAATGCAGGGGCGTAAACCGCCATCCTTTTTTTTCACAAAAAAGAAACTCGAAGAGACGGGTGAAATGGATGGCTGAATGAACCCCTGATGCAGAGATTCAGAGACATATGTCTCCATAGCCTCCGTCTCCGCTTGCGACAGGGGATACACGTGACTCTTGGGATATGCAGCGTCTACCAGGAGAACAATCTCACAATCCCCCCGTCGATGGGGTGGTAATTGAGTCGCCTTCTTTTTACAGAAGGCGAGAGCCAAATCGGCATATTCGGGGGGAATGCGCTTCGGGGGGAATGCGCACGGTGGAGACCTGGTCTGGACTTTCCACCGTAGTAGCACCAACGGAAACCCCTAAACACCTACCTGAGCATTCTCGCGACCACCCCGTGAGAGCCCTCTGTGGCCAAGAAACAGTGGGGTTATGGCAAGCTAACCAGGGTAGGCCTAGCACCACAGAATACGCAGGAGAATCAATAAGGAAAAGACTAATCTTCTCCTTGTGACCCTCCTGCGTTATCATACACAAAGGTGCGGTTACCTCCCTGATAAACCCTGACCCTAATGGTCGACTATCTAAAGCATGAATAGGGAAAGGCATATCCACAGGAACAATAGGGATCCCTAAACTATGAGCTAGACTTTTATTAATGAAATTCCCAGCCGCACCTGAATCTACTAGCGCCTTATACTGGGAATGCAGTGAAAAATCAGGAAAAGAGACCGAGACAAACATTAGTGCAGCAGAGGGCTCTGGATGAGAATGGTGCCTACTCACCTGGGGTGAAGCCAGAATGCCCTGCCTGCCTTCTCTATTCCCAGAGGAACCAACCCGGCACCGACCAGCAGTGTGCCCTCTGCCAATTCCATAGGTTCGGGAGAGAGGGTGCGAGAGGATGGAACAACCAGACCCCAATCTAGACGTCCACGAGTAGCCAGCATGTTGTCCAGCTTGATGGACATGTCCACCAGCTGGTCGAAGGTGAGGGTGGTGTCTCTACAGGCCAGCTCCAGACGGACGTCCTCGCGTAGACTACAACGGTAATGGTCGATCAGGGCCCTGTCGCTCCATCCAGCGCCGGCAGCCACGGTCCTCTCCTGCTGACTTCATATTGTTGGTCAGAGATTCTGTCAGGCATATGTGTATAGGTGGCAGGGAAGTCAGGCGCAGGAGAGTCAAACAGAGTGTAAAATGGAGTCTTAATAATGTCCTAGTAACATGCTCCATAACGATATAAGCAGAATATAATAATTTCATTGCAAGAAACCAAATGACGCCCCTAGGTATATCGGTACATATCGGTATGTTTCCTCATAGAAATGGATACAATCTGTTATGGTTTTCTTGGTAGCCTATTTGTTTTCGTGGTTGTAAATGGAACAGTATGTATTGGAAACGTGTTCGAATTTGAGCCACAGAAGGGTCGTAGATGGAAGGCTGGGTTGCCCAGCAGAGATCTCCCTTGTCCTTTGAAGAATATTTCTGGGCGGATACGTTGTAGTACCCTGTCGTCTTGTGGTCGAACTGATATTTTGTAGTACCCTGTTGTCTGAAGAGATTGTCCGACCTTTCCTAGGCCACGCACGTTTACAGCTGCTGCTGATAACTCGACGTCTAGGATGTATCACTTCTTTTTTTAATTTTAGGCTAGGCTAGTTGAGAACAAGTTCTCATTTGCAACTGCGACCTGGCGTGAATAAGAGGTCAAAGTTCATACCAAGTTGCCATACTATAAGCTCATGCTCGATTCTGGCTGGTTTAGTCGAAATTCATCCTTCCAGCGTGGCGATTGTCACCTCCACATTGACATTTTCCCTTCTAAACGTATGGACATCAGTCCTCACGTCATCGGGAACACAATATTAATTTTGTTAGGTTGTAGTCGTGCAATTAGAGCTCACGCTGAGATTGGCTTAGTTCGCTGTGATTTGAGTTACGGGTCTCTTATAGGAAAGGGGTTGGGTCATCATTTCCAACTAATGCCTATTCACGTGGGCGTGGCCACTGAGCATATTTTACTTATGAAAATAATTCTCTAATTTTAAAAACTAAATTTACAATTAATCTTTTGACAAATAGTTTCATATTTAAACATTTAAATTGCACAACAATTCCATGTGAATCTGATGTGTAGCCTTAGAATGTGTAGACTTTCCAAGATACAGTTTATGCCATCCTATCATCAGTAATCATTTCTCACATGACAACTGATCTGACATCATATTCTTTAAGTACCAACGGATACTTTCAACTGGTTGGATTCCCGAAATATTGTTCCACTCCCAACCTTTTGATGTTGCCATACTTTCTCTGTGGTAGCAAAGGGCTTTCCAATAGTCCATTCTGTAGAGTAGAGAGAGAAAAGGGGGAAAGGTATTTATGGGGGTCATAAACCTCACCAACAGGGCAACGTCATGACACCATCTAAGTCTAAGGCTACAGTTAGGGTTAGCTAACATGCTAGCTAACGTTAACCCAACCTTAAATTCTAACTCCTAGCCTAGCTAACATTAGCCTCCTTGCTTAGCCAATTTGTGTCTATTTCACAATAAGCTGTGATAGTGTTGGATTTTGGGCACTGATAAACAGCGAGTAGCTTGTGTGTTATTTAGGATAGTTTCACAGCTTGCTCAATAGTCTGCAATGCACTACCAGTTTTTCGAGCACATTTGAGAAATACTGCATCAAACACCTTACCTAGATGTAAAATTGCCTGACTAAAAAAACATCCAAAGGAATTACAGATTTTTTTATTTAGTTTAGAATCATTCTGACTATTTTGAGGAAGTGGTAGGCTAGTGGCTATGTTTTTGCTAGAGTAACCAACAACAGTAACTGCCAGGGTATGATAACATACCCCATTGAACCACACCCCCAAGACTGAAATCTCATTTTTCTTTATGAGCAACAGAAAAACACATGGGGAATCAATGATTTCAGTCATTCTTTAAACTCTCACTGGCCCGTGTTTGTTTTTTGTCTCAATTCTCTTCCGCTTTAATTGCTAACCTCTGTTTGCTTGTTTGGCTCACTTTGAGAAGATGGTGATTCTACTGATTGACAAGACGACAAGGGAAATATAGTGTTCTTGTTCACATTTTCCATCACCTTTACCCCAACGTGGGCTCAGGGCAATTTGTATTTTTCTGTACATAAATCTGTGACAATCCATTTAGTATAATAAACAGTACCAGTCAAAAGTTTGGACACCTACTCATTGAAAGGTTTCTTTTCGTTTGACTATTTTCTACATTGTAGAAACTATGAAATGACACATATGGAAATATGTAGTAACCAAAAAAGTGTTAAACATAACTAAATATATTTTAGATTCTTCAAAGTAGCCACCCTGATGCATTGATGACAGCTTTGCACAGAAATACGTAAAGTATGCTCCATATGGCTCTGAGGCCAGGTTGTTTAGCCACAACATGTTTCAGGGAGCATTAGCATTGGCTGGTTTCAAGAGGGATCAAACACACCTTATTCCACTTGAGTAATGATAATATCCAATATTTTCTATATGTTTCCCAAAGTGTTTGGATTTCATCTTAAGCCCATCATGTCAGAATGATATACCTTCACCAACCTGGAAACATAGTGTACATGATGAGCTGTATGTTACAGCAACGTATTTGACAACTTTGTCAGGAGATTATAGGCCACATGAAGTTGCAAGTTGTGCAATGGCCCTATTGATAAGTTCCTAGACTTCCAAACTTTTTAATCTTTGAAGAATCATATCAGTGAGAACAATTGACAAAATGTAAGGCACTCTTTCCTCTGGTCTAAAAAAATATCCCAATGCCCCAGGGCACACTGCCCTGTGTAGGGTGCCGTCTTTCGGAAGGGACGTTAAACGGGTGTCCTGACTCTGAGGTCATTAAAGAATGAGAAATGAAATACAGAAATATATCATTTACATGAGTATTCACAGTCAATAATTTGTAGAAGCACTTTTGGCTGCATTCGATATGCTGATAAAGATGAGGGAGCCTTGTTTTCAGATTATCCTTGTTATAATCCCCAACTACAATAAATGCAGCCTCAGGATATGTGGTTTCCAGTTTACATAGAGTTCAATTAAGTTATTTCAGGGCCGTCGAGGTGTCTGCTTGGGGGGGATATTCACGACTGTGATTATAATCGAAGAGAATTCTCTTGGTAGATAATGCGGTCGGCATTTGATTGTAAGGAATTCTAGGTCAGGTGAACAAAAGGACTTGAGTTCCTGTATGTTGTTATAATCACACCACGACTCATTAATCATAAGGCATACACCCCCACCCTTCTTCTTACCAGAGAGATGTTTGTTTCTGTCAGCTCAATGCATGAAGAAACCAGGTGGCTGTGCCGACTCTGATAACGTATCCCGAGTGAGCAATGTTTGGGTGAAACAGAGAATGTTACAATCGCTGATGTCTCTCTGGAAGGCAACCCTTGCTCGGTTTTCTGTCTACCTTGTTGTCAAGAGACTGGACATTGGCGAGTAGTATACTCTGGAGCGGTGGGTGATGTGCCCGTCTACGGAGCCTGTCCAGAAGACCGCTCCGTCTGCCACTTCTGCGGCGCCATTGTTTTGGGTCGCCTGCTGGGATCCGATCCATTGTCCTGGGTGGTGGACCAAACAGAGGATCCGCTTTACGAAAGTTGTATTCCTGGTCATAATGTTGGTAAGTTGACGTTGCTCTTATATCCAATAGTTCCTCCCGGCTGTATGTAATAACACAAGATTTCAGGAGGCTGAAGAAATTTGGCTTGAAACCAAAAACACTCTCAAACTTTTACAGATGCACAATCGAGAGCATCTTGTCGGGCTGTATCACCGCCTGGTACGGCAACTGCACCGCCCACAACCGTAAGGCTCTCCAGAGGGTAGTGAGGTCTGCACAACACATCACCGGGGGCAAACTACCTGCCCTCCGGGACACCTACACCCCCCGGTGTCACAGGAAGGCCAAAAAGATCATCAAAGACAACAACCACCCGAGTCACACACCCGAGTGTGTAATTGTTTATTGTTAATGGTGTATGTTCATGTGCTATACTTTTGTTTATTTGTTCTGTGTTTTTTGGGCACTTAGATGTCATTTTGTGCCTATTTTTTGACCGGAATAAAAGTGTTTCTCTTTACTCTACTCTGCTCTCCTGCACCTGAATTCGTCTCCCTTACACAGCCTTAACAATAAGAATGTTTCACTGTCATATACAAAAAAAATCAGCTCCTCCCTCAATGGGGATTGATCAATTTCACGTTTCTAGACTTCGGCCGACCACCTAATATGGATGAAAATACCCTCAAATGAAAGCTGATAGTCTGCACTTTAACCTCATAGCCATTGTATCATTTCAAATACAAAGTTATGGAGCCAAAACAACAACAATGTGTCACTGTCCAACACATACATTGGACCTCACTGTATATTTTTCAAAACTCAATGGGTATATATCATTCATTCATAAGTAAAGAAAACAGATGCAGCAACTGCTGATCGCCCCTTTTAAGTCAAGGTCAATGGATGGGATAACTTGATATCTTGGTGAGTGTCATGTGAGGCAACTGTGAGTAGGCCAAGTTAATCTGGTATCATTGAGTGGAAACCAACTGCTGATCTGGGGATTGACGTAAGATTGGACATCCCGTGACAGCCAACTTGTGCACTGCTTATGGGAAGGATCTTCAAAATTGTCTGTAGTGTCCGAACAGTTTGGGCTACACGTTAATATTATGACCCCTCTGTAAAGGTGACTCTCACATGCCTCACAAGACTCGTCGGGAAGGTCCCCCTGGTACCACTTGAAAAAATTTGCAAACTATTAATAGCTCATTTGGAAACGTGAAAGAATAATTACATTCTCATTTTAAACTTTTTTTTATTACAGACCTTTATTATTATTATTATTATTATTATTAGGTTAAGCAAAGGCTATTCTGAACTCTGGTAACAACCTGTTGATTGGGATCACTTTAAAGCCTCTTTTTTGGAAAAGCTAGCAAGAAGGTGCATGTATTTTTGTCTGTAAACATGCAAAACCAACTCTAAAGGCCTACTGGTGGCAAACGTCAGCTAACTTTAGCTACCGCTAGATAACAATCAATGCAAGTGAAAGGGGCATGTTTAAAAAAGGAGACAAATCACCTTTTTAAGTAACGTTAAATCAATTAATTGAGTTGATTTTCAGTTGATTTGTCCATGATGTTTTTAACATAGGCTGCATGACTCCCATTGAATCTTAGCCAGCATTTAGTTGAAATTGGCTGAAATTTGTAGTGGCTTTTTAAAGAACCAAACCATGGATTACAGCTGACCATTGAATACTCAGTGTGAATAACGATCTAACATAACGTTAAATACTGAACTTCCCCTTTAAGTAACTTTTAATTAACATTGGGTCTACTTGGGGCACATGATGACTTGCAAACTAAGGGGAATAATTTAGTAAGCTGCGAATTCAATGCATCAATACAGAATAGAAATATGTTTTAATATGTTAGTAACCGTTTTATAAAAGCTAGGCGGCACCTCAGATGTTTGATATACGGCCAGTTATATTGAGTTGCCCTCATAACAGCCTTAATTGGTTGGGGCATGGACTTTACAATGTGTCGAAAGCGTTCCACAGGGATCCTGGCCCATGTTGACTCCAATGCTTCCCACAGTTGTGTCAAGTTGGCGGTCCACCTTTGGGTGGTGGACCACGGAAAACTGTTGCGTGTGAAAAAACCCAGCAACGTTGCAGCTCGTCACACAAACCGGTGCGCCTGGCACCTACTGCCATAGCCCGTTCAAAGGTTTTGTCTTGCCCGTTCACCCTCTGAATGGCACACATAGACAATCCATGTCTCAATTGTCTCAAGGCTTAAACATCCTTCTTTAATCTGACTCCTCCACTTTGTCAACACTGATTTGAAGTGGATTTAACAAGTGACATCAATAAGGGATCATAGCTTTCACCTGGTCAGTCTGTCATGGAAAGAGCAGGTGTTCTTAATGTTTTGTACACAAGGCAGAAACATTGTTTCCTCGCTGAAAACATCAATGCAACTTTGTAAAAGCTGACCCCGTTTTTCCAAAGTCAAACCCTCCCTTCTGAGTCGACATTTTAAGGTGCCAAAATGAAAAATTATATTTTTTAGCAATTCTTTTCAGTATCCTAATGTTTTTATGTTATGTTTTCTGTTTCAGTGCAAATCTGCTTGAAAATCTATAGCAAGACTTGAAAATGGTTGTCTGGATATGATCAGCAACCAATTTGACAGAGCTTGAAGAATTCTGAAAAATAATAATGGCCAAATATTGTACAGTCCAAGTTTGCAAGCTCTTAGAAATGTACCCAGAAAGACTCACAGCTGTAATCACTGCCAAAGGTGATTCTAACATGTATTGACTCAGGGGTGTGAATAATTATGTACATTAGATATTGATGTATTTATTTTTCAACACATTTGCAAACATTTCAAAAATATGTTTTCACTTTGTCATTATGGGGTGTTGTGTGTGGATGAGTAAGAAAAAATATACATGTGTATTTCATCCATTTTGAGTTCAAGCTGTAACACAACAAAATGTGGATGAATACTTTCTGAAGGCACTGTATATCAGCCTAATCGAAGTGTAGGTTACATCACACATTCCAATGTTCAAACTTGCAACACGGCTGCATGAGATTTCTACTAATGCAATTCGGTGCATCCAATGGCAATGTCCGTAATAGGTATAACGCCGCAATGCTATGTTATGCATTTGCCGCTTGTCGCAGGTTATTGCTGAACTGATTTGAATCCTGGCCCTAGTTGAATACCCCTTGACTTTTTCCAAATTCTGTTACGTTATAGCCTTATTCTAAAGTGGAATAAATCGTTTTTCTCCCTCATCAATCTACACACAATACAATATTTTTTGCACATTTATAAAAAAATAAAAAAAACAGAAATATCACATTTACATAAGTATTCAGACCCTTTACTCAGTACTTTGTTGAAGCACCTTTGGCAGCGATTACAGCCTAGAGTCTGACTTGTCGCAAAGCCACTCCTGCGTTGTCTTGGCTGTGTACTTAGGGTCATTGTCCTGTTGGAAAGTGAACCTTCGCCCCAGTCTGAGGTTCTGAGTAGGTTTTCATCAAGTATCTCTCTATACTATTCATCAGACCAGAGAATCTTGTTTCTCATGTTCTGAGAGTCCTTTAGGTGCCTTTTGACAAACTCCAACCCGGCTGTCATGTGCCTTTTTTTACTGAGGAGTGGCTTCCGTTTGGCCACTCTACCATAAAGGCCTGATTGGTGTAGTGCTGCAGAGATGGTTGTTCTTCTGGAAGGTTCTCTGGAGCTCTGTCAGAGTGACCATCGGGTCCTTGGTCACCTCCCTGACTGAGGCCCTTCTCCCCTGATTGCTCCGAGTTTGGCCGGGCAGCCAGCTCTAAGAAAAGTCTTGGTGGTTCCAAATGGAGGCCACTGTGTTCTTGGGGATTTTCAATGTTGCAGAACATTTTTTGGCACCCTTCCCCAGATCTGTGCCTTGACACAATCTTGTCTCGGAGTTCTACGGACAATTCCTTCAACCTCATGGCTTGGATTTTGCTCTGACATGCATTGTCCACTGTGGGACCTTATATAGACAGTGATGTGCCTTCCCAAATAGTGTCCAATCAATAAAATTTACCACAGGTGGACTCCAAGTTGTAGAAACATCTCAAGGATGATCAATGGAAACAGGATGGACCTGTTTTTGAGGCTCATGTCAAAGGGTTTGAATAGTTATATAAATAATGTATTTCCGTTTTATATTTTGAACACAATTTGCAAAAATGTCAAAAAACCTGTTTTCACTTTGTCATTATGGGGTATCGTGTGTAGATTGATGAGGGGAAAAAATATATGTAATCAATTTTAGAATAAGGCTGTAATGAAACAAAATGTGGAAAAAGGGAAGCTGTATTGTTAGCTCATGTCTGTATTGGACCCTTAAGGCCAAGTGATAAAGCAGCTCAAATCTTACTCTATGGATAGCATGTGCTATATCATGGGGAAAATCTTAACTTCTACGGTTTAACTGATGGCCAGATTTACTAGGCGTTTGCAGATGAGTCATCACAGTCTGCCTCTTACATCATGAGGCATTAAAGTCTGCTTCCTGTCATCTCATGAGGAAATATATAGATAGAAGGTAAATAATCAAGTTTATGAGAAGGAAGAGGATGTGAAGTTTCATGTTTTGGCTTTGTTTTTTATATTGTACCCAGTGTAAATGCTCTCCTTTTTGCTATGTGAAAGGACAAATAGATAGCGTGTAAAAGTCTTTCTCACAGTTCAAATTGTAAAAAAAAAAAAAATCTGTATACCGTATGTCTGAAATGAAGTTTATGGGGGAGTTGTGATAAGCCAAGAAAGTAATACTAACCTATTTGAGACATTTTTAGATCCCATTCTTCAAAACAACAAGGGAAAGTATTTTCACAAGTTGAAATAGATTAAATATTGCAGGTGACTCCAACACCTGTCTGTAGGTCTCCTGAGGACACAATCAATGCAGGTTAAAGTTAAATCCATATAGATTGCATATGGCTTATCATGGGTAAATAAACTCAGCAAAAAAAGGAACGTCCCTTTTTCAGGACCCTGTGTTTAAAAGATAATTGCTAAAAATCCAAATAACTTCACAGATCTTCATTGTAAGGGGTTTAAACACTGTTTCCCATGCTTGTTCAATGACCCATAAACAATTCATGAACATGCACCTGTGGAACGGTTGTTCAGACACTAACAGCTTACAGATGGTAGGCAATTAAGGTCACAGTTATAAAAACTTAGGACACTAAAGAGGCCTTTCTACTGACTCTGAAAAACATCAAAAGAAAGATGCCCAGGGTCCCTGCTCATCTGCGTGAATGTGCCTTAGGCATGCTGCAAGGAGGCATGAGGACTGCTGACGTGGCCAGAGCAATAAATTGCAATGTCCGTACAGTGAGACGCGCTACAGGGAGACAGGACGGACAGCTGATCGTCCTCGCAGTGGCAGACCATGTGTATCAACACCTGCACAGGATCGGTACATCCAAACATCACACCTGCGGGACAGGTACAGGATGGAAACAACAACTACCAGAGTTACACCAGGAACGTACAATCCCTCCATCAGTGCTCAGACTGTCCACAATAGGCTGAGAGAGGCTGGACTGGGGGCTTGTAGGACTGTTGTAAGGCAGACATCACTGGCGGTTTTGTCTCACCAAGGGTGATGGTCGGATTCACGTTTATCGTCGAAGGAATGAGCATAACACCGAGGCCTGTACTCTGGAGCGGGATCGATTTGGAGGTGGAGGGTCCGTCATGGTCAGGGGCGATGTGTCACAGCATCATCGGACTGAGCTTGTTGTCATTGCAGACAATCTCAACGCTGTGCGTTACAGGGAAGACGTCCTCCTTCCTCATGTGGTACCCTTCCTGCAGGCTCATCCTGACATGACTCTCCAGCATGACAATGCCACCGGCCATACTGCTCGTTCTGTGCGTGATTTCCTGTAAGACAGGAATGTCAGTGTTCTGCCATGGCCAGTGACAAGCCCGGATCTCAATCCCATTGAGCACGTCTGGGACCTGTTGGATCGGAGGGTGAGGGCTAGGACCATTCCCCCCCAGAAATGTCCAGGAAGTTGCAGGTGCCTTGGTGGAAGAGTGAGGTAACATCTCAGCAAGAACTGGCAAATCTGGTGCAGTCCACGAGGAGGAGATGCACTGCAGGACTTAATGCAGCTGGTGGCCACACCAGTTACTGACTGTTACTTTTGATTTTGACCCCCCCCCTTTGTTCAGGGACACATTATTCCATTTCTGTAACGGTTTTCATATGGTGAAGGAGAGTCGGACCAAACTGCAGCGTGTCGATTGCGATTCATGTTTATTAAACAAACGTAAAACACGACTAAACACGAACACTACAAAACAATAAACAAAACGAAAACAGCCTATACATGTGTCAACTAACATCTAACAAGGACATCAAGACACTCAGGACAATCACCCACAATACAACCAAAGAATATGGCTGCCTAAATATGGTTCCCAATCAGAGACAACGATAAACACCTGCCTCTGATTGAGAACCACTTCAGACAGCCATAGACTTTCCTAGAACACCCCACTAAGCTACAATCCCACTAACATACACACCAAAACCCCAAGACAAAACACACCACAATACAAAAACTCCATGCCACACCCTGGCCTGACCCAATACATTAAGAAAAACACAAAATACTTAGACCAGGGCGTGACAATTTCTGTTCGTCACATGTCTGTGGAACTTGTTCAGTTTATGTCTTAGTTGTTGAATCTTATGTTCATACAAATATTTGCACCTGTTAAGTAAACGCAATTGACAGTGAGAGGATGTTTATTTTCTTGCTGAGTTTATATCTTTCCCATATCTTTTTTTTTATGGCTATAGTAACTGTTAAAGACAGTTGAACAAAGGATGTTGCTGGCATTCGTCGTAATGGTACACTATTATAATGTTTTTTTGTGCCTGTTGCCCTTTATTTATTTTACTATAAATCCCAGACATTTAAAAGCTTTTTTTTACAGCCCAGTTTAAAGTAGGACTTAATTGTTATTTGGCATGTTAACAATGTATACTTTCTGGTCCTTATCTAAATGTCTGAAATATAGTTACTTCATGTAATTAAAATACAATATTTGGTCAAAAAAGAAGCATTACCAATTAAAAAGAAACGGATCAACTTTGTGGCTTCTTGAGGTACGATTTTATCAAGAGAATTAAACAAGATATCACTTTCAAATGGACTTCTTACCTCCACACTATCTGCGGTGACTGAGCTGAGCCCTATACTACCATGTGTGGGTTGAGGAGTTAGCGAGGGTAACTTTGGTCA
This sequence comes from Oncorhynchus nerka, assembly GCF_034236695.1. Classification (NCBI taxonomy): domain Eukaryota; kingdom Metazoa; phylum Chordata; class Actinopteri; order Salmoniformes; family Salmonidae; genus Oncorhynchus; species Oncorhynchus nerka. The sequence goes on along the minus strand of NC_088424.1, from coordinate 5,077,569 downwards.
ACTCTGCGTTTAACTCCGGATTACAGGTACCACAAAAGTGGCTCACCTTTTAGCCAGGTAAATTTCTATGGCAAAGAATCGTTCAGAGCTAACCTCTTCCCGGGCAGACAAACTCAGGGCTAACTCCAATTGTCAGATTCCCTCCCCCTCGCAAAGGTCCCGTAATCATCCCCTTCATTTGAGGAAGAGGACTGATTTAAATAGTTTATTAATCAAATGTTGTTTTGTATTGAAAAAAACATGAATGTTAAAGTACCTATCACATTTGACATTTCGTGATGACAGAATGCATTTGAAACTTCACGCGCGGTAAAACTTGTGTATGACAATTGCAATTATTTTATCGATATGAGAGGCAAAAAAGGTGCTTGTGCATTGATTAAGACGTTATTAACGATAAGTAATCAAATAAAGACGCCACTTCAACAAGCCTATTTCACGCCATAGCCTGCTGAGTTTGCTAGATAACTTTTCTGTCATTTTGACTTCGGCACAAATGAAAATGTGGCGCTGAATCACACATGGATTGATGTTTCAGCGTTGTCTCAATGAAGAGTTCGACATTCGACTTGCCACGTGTGACATGCACGTGCAGTTACAAGCCTGCTCGGGTTAGCGGCAGGCAGAAGAGCAATATCCACCTCCGTAGCACGGATTAAGCCTGAGCTGGAATATGAAGCCAACTAAAACTGAATAGCTTTAGAAAACCCTGAGTAGATCTCGCTTCAATCGTAGTGTTTTTCCAAGATGTTTTGCAAACATGACCTTTGACCCCTGTCAGGTAACTATGCACCTGGGCAGTAGCGGTATGTGGGTAAAATACCTGGGGAAGCTAAGCCAGCCTATGTGTTGTTGATTAGTGAGTTGTTTGCTCTCTAACCTGTTAGTTCATATGCCTTGCCACTGTGATATATAGACCTAAGGCTGGTAAAAATCTGTCGTTCTGCCACTGAACAAGGGAGTTAACCCACTGTTCGTAACTGACTTGCCTAGTCAAATAAAGGTCAAATCAATAAAGGCCAAGACAATAAGAATACACAGTGGCAAAATAAATTCAACCACACCTTTGTTTAATCACAAAACCGGAGAGTAACCTCTATCTGGTGAAGTTCACAAAGCATATTGTATGTAACAAACAGTTACATGACTTACAGCATGGTCAAGTGTAACAGTATAACTTTAGACCGTCCCCTCTCCCATACCCGGGCGCGAACCAGGGACCCTCTGCACACATCAACAACAGTCACCCACGAAGCATCGATACCCATCGCTCCACAAAAGCCGCGGCCCTTGCAGAGCAAGGGGAACCACTACTTCAAGGTCTCAGAGCAAGTGACGTCACCGATTGAACCGCTATTTTAGCGCGCACCACCGCTAACTAAGCTAGCCGTTTCACATCCGGTACACAAGCAAGTTAACGTTTTCAACATTTTCGTACTACTTAACAACTATTGATTTAGAACCACAGAGAGTTACCGCAAGTCGTAAAGAAAACAGGAGGTGCCTCCAATATTCCAGCAGCATTTCAACATCATCAAATCACCTATGCTTAGTCTAATACAGTGACAACTAAAATATACCAGTTTTTGTTGTCCTAGTAGGCCACCTGCCTAAAATGCTTGCTCGCTAGCCTAACTTCCTTTCATGGGCAACGATGAGCCAGCTAGTTAACATTAGCCCACTACATCTAGCTACATAGTGAACCTCCATCCTCTCAAGCCAGGGGCACGATGTATGAATTTACGGTGATGTATGAATTTACGGTTGGATCAGAATCGCCGTTTACAATAATTAGCCAGTACAGAGAATTAAGTAAATCCACAAGTCCAAATCCCTATCTCCATCCATGACTAATTTAGAAAAGCTAGCGAGCCACCGGAGGACAACGACAATGAGACGCAACAATTTTTAAAAAATTCGGTCAATGACGTTTTGTTTTTGATGTGATTGGAGCTGGCTTCCCTTGACACATTTTTTGGGTGCGCCAGGACCATTCACAGTTGAGCTCGATGCTGATTGGCTATAAATGCTTGCTGGCTTCCTTTGCATTCAATGCTACGGTCAGCAACAATGGCATACTCTTTTTGACCAGACACACCAGATAGGTGGGCTACACACGCAGAGACAGAGGGGTGCTTTTTCGCCCAATCGGAAGCTTTCTCCAGTGAGATTCATTTAGCCTCTTGCGGATTGAAAGAAAATTATGAAACACAGAGAGAAAATAAAAACAGTTTTTTTGGGGGCAGGTTTGATCTCATGTGAAATGTGACATTGGGATGCAAAACTTCAACATGTGATAACATGAAACTACACGTGACAACATTTGAGCAGATATGAAAACCCAGGGCTCAAATGTGATTTAAAATATTTGACTTTGAAAGGCATCATTTACATTAATTCAATTGGTCATGGTTCCAAGGACGTCTTTAGGACATTCTTAGAACATTGTGTCATGGTCCCATGGAGGGTTGTGTCTAGTTGTAGATTTACCGTATTTTCACCACAACTAGTTACTGTATTTTTACAGATAAATTCAGGTGTTAACAGACAGTATGCTGCTGTATACTAATTACTTGGGAGTCTTGGTTGCTTGGTTGCTAACAATCTGAAATGTCCCGCAACAGTGCAGCTACACCATCAGATCTGTGAGCATAAAAGCTAAAAGCTGCCCAGAATCAAGTAAATAATTGTCAAATTATCATCAACGTTGAACGATCAGTGCTCAAGGACACTTGACGTAGAGGATAGAATCATGATTTGGGGATTTCAACGTGCAACCTTTTGACTAGGAGTGTATCGATGTTTCTGCAGTGCCACCGAGTTCATAAACTGTCAAAAAAGAAGGTTATGGGCAGTGTGCACTACAGTGTTGTAACCTGGGGGACAAAAACGTCAAAGGTACACTTCACAGGTACATACAGTTGAAGTCGGAAGTTTACATACACCTTAGCCAAATACATTTTATACTCAGTTTTTCACAATTCCTGACATTTAGTCCTATTAACAATTCCCTGTCTTAGGTCAGTTAGGATCACCACTTTATTTTAAGAATGTGAAATGTCTGAATAATAGTAGAGAAAATTATTTATTTCAGACCCAGTGGGTCAGAATTTTACATACACTCAATTAGTATTTGGTAACATTGCCTTTAAATAGTTTAACTTGGGTCAAACGTTTTCGGTAGCCTTCCACAAGTTTCCCACAATAAGTTGGGTGAATTTTGGCCCATTCCTCCTGATAGAGCTAGTGTAACTGAGTCAGGTTTGTAGGCCTCCTTGCTCGCACACACTTTTTCAGTTCTGCCCACAAATGTTCTATAGGATTGAGGTCAGGGCTTTGTGATAGCCACTCCAATACCTTGACTTTGTTGTCCCTAAGCCATTTTGCCACAACTTTGGAAGTATGTTTGAGGTCATTGTCCATTTGGAAGACCCATTTGCGACCAAGCTTTATCTTCCTGGCTGATGTCTTGAGATGTTGCTTCAATATATCCACATCATTTTCCTGCCTCATGATGACAACTATTTTGTGAAGTGTGCCAGTCCCTTCTGCAGCAAAGCACCTCCACAACATGATGCTGCCACCCCCGTGCTTCACGGTTGGGATGGTGTCCTTCGGCCTGCAAGCCCCCCCTTTTTCCTCCAACATAACGATGGTCATTATGGCCAAACAGTTCTCTTTTTGTTTCATCAGACCAGAGGATATTTCTCCAAAAAGTACAATCTTTGTCCCCATGTGCAGTTGCAAACCGGAGTCAGGCTTTTTTGTGGCGGTTGTGGAGCAGTGGCTTCTTTCTTGCTGAGTTACCTTTCAGGTTATGTCGATATAGGACTCATTTTACTGTGGATATAGATTCTTTGTACCGGTTTCCTCCAGCATCTTCACAAGGTCCTTTGATGTTGTTCTGGGATTGATTTTCACTTTTCACACCAAAGTACGTTCATCTCTAGGAGACAGAACACGTCTCCTTCCTGAGTGGTATGACGGCTGCGTGGTCCCATGGTGTTTATACTTGCGTACTATTGTTTGTACAGATGAATGTGGTACCTTCAGGCGTTTGGAAATTGCTCCCAAGGATAAACCAGCCTTGTGGAGGTCTACAATTTGTTTTCTGAGATCTTGGCTGATTTCTTTTGATTTTCCCATGATGTCAAGCAGAGGCACTGAGTTTGATGGTAGACCTTGAAATACATCCACAGGTACACCTCCAATTGACTCAAATGGTGTCAATTATCCCAATCAGAAGCTTCTAAAGCCATGACGTAATATTCTGGAATTTTCCAATCTGTTTAAAGGCACAGTCAACTTAGTGTATGTAAACTTCTGACCCACTGGAATTGTGATACAGTGAATAATAAGTGAAATAATCTGTCTGTAAACAATTGTTGGAAAAAGGACCTGTCATGCACAAAGAAGATGTCCTAACCGACTTGCCAAAAGTATAGTTTGTTAACAAGAAATTTGTGGAGTGGTTGAAAAATGACTCCAACCTAAATGTATGTTAACTTCCGACTTCAACTGTATATGAACTTACACCGTACAGCTTGGTACCTTGTAGGTATAACGGACATGTTTCTGCCCAATATTTTGAATTTAAGGTATGATTATCACTGCGCTTTGATAGGTGGGGGCAATGTACCGGTGAGGCTCATCAGCATATTTGGGGGCATGGTCAAATATATGTGTATTTTTGCCTATCGTCAGTAGGGGTGGAGTAGCAGTTTAAGTGGTTGATGGTTATTCTGCCAGTAGAGCACCTCCTTTGACACTGTCTGCTCTGCAAATGGTGTACGAGAATATGTCAGTAATGAGCTGCACTGTGAAGAGGTAATTGTGCATTTTCTAGTAACATAATTGTAACAATAAAAAAATAAAAAGTTTTTGTATTTTTCACCCCTTTTTTCGTGGTATCCAATTGGTAGTTACAGTCTTGTCTCATCACTGCAACTCCTGTACAGACTCGGGAGAGTCGAAGGTCAAGAGCCATGCGTCCTCCGAAACACAACACAACCAAGCCGCACTGCTTCTTGACTCAATGCCCATCCAACCTAGAAGCCAGCCACACCAATGTGTCAGAGGAAACACCGTACACCTGGCGACCGTGTTAGCGTGCACTGTGCCTGTCCTGCCACAGGAGTTGCTAGTGCGCGATGAGACAAGGATATCCCTGCCGGCCAAACCCTCCCTAACCCAGACGGCGTTGGGCCAATTTTGCGCCGCCCCATGCGCCTCCCGGTCGGGGCCAGCTGCGACAGAGCCTGGACTCAAACCCAGAATCTCTAGTTAACACTGTGATGCAGTGCCTTAGACCAATGCGCCATTCAGGAGGCCCATAATTGTAACTTTTTGCTGTGAATTTGTCCTCTCTTAACTGGAAACTACTTGTTAGTAACTCATTGTAAAAGTCACATAAACTTTCTGGCAAAATCATATCAGTAACCTACAGGACACACTTGCTAGTAACATACTGTGCCTTCACTGACGCTTATGTTTACAACATACACATCACTTGCTGATAGTCACTGTTACAGTATGCTGCCAATCAGAAGATTGCAAGCATGGCTTATTCGAGCCTTTGCTTTCAGCTAGCTCTTTTTGGTCTCACATCAGTGGGAATGTTCCCCCAGTTAATGTGCTCTGTTCATAAACATTAAGGTTGGTGCATGTGATACCAAAGAACCATTTTATGTTTAATTTATAGCTAATCACAATGTAATTGTAATACTCACATTCCTACCAGAAATTCAGGTAAGTGAGTGTGATGGATTAGCTACAGTAAGTTACTGTGAGTTTTACAATAGCCCAGTTGTTGACAGTAGGTTATTGAAAATGTACTTCCTGTGAACAAGCTGCAATTAAGAGTCTGGAAAATGAACTGTAACCTCTTAAAAGTGCCACTCTTGATTGTTACAAGTTCGTACAAAGACAAAGGAACTGGCCATGTCAAAAAATATGCTCAACCTTAATTAACAGAACAATCAAACAACTTAAACTGGTACAACATTTCCACTAATGGTAAGCACAATACAAAATATTTTAGACCATACCCCAAAATATGCTAATGAGCCCCCGCCAGTACATTGCTGGCCCTACCTACATTTCAAAGTGCAGTAACAATTGTACCTAATGCTGCATTCGTAACCAAGTGGGGATTTACCACATACGACTGGGAAAAATCCACTTGAATGGTCCTCCAACTCGTTATTACTATTGGGAAACGTGTCTCTCATCCCTGAAATCCAACTTCTCACACATGCTGACCTCTGACGTAACCTACTAAGGTAATTACCACAATAACCACATTTAGGTCTACAATTTTGTTTCTGGTGTCCTTTGACAGCACTTTGGTCTTGGCCATAGTGGAGTTTGGAGTGTGACTGTTTGAGGTTGTGGACAGGTGTCTTTTATACTGATAACAAGTTCAAACAGGTGCCATTAATACAGGTAACGAGTGGAGGAGAGAGGAGCCTCTTAAAGAAGAAGTTACAGGTCTGTGAGAGCCAGAAATCTTGCTTGTTTGTAGGTGACCAAATACTTATTTTCCACCATAATTTGCAAATAAATTCATAAAAAATCCTATAATGTGATTTTCTGGAGAAAATAAAATCTAATTTTGTCTGTCATAGTTGAAGTGTACCTATGATGAAAATTACAGGCCTCTCTCATCTTTTTAAGTGGGAGAACTTGCACAATTGGTGGCTGACTAAATACTTTTTTGTCCCACTGTAGGTTCTTGTAGAATACGTTTCATATTCTTCCATATTGTTATAGTGTCCTTAACTATGAAGTCATTAATGTTCTTAGGTTTATCCTTTGACAATAGACACATAAACAGATTCTGGGGATGAGCATGCGCATCTTCAATATGTACGCATTGTTCCTCTTTAATACATTTAACTATATGTCGCAAGTAAAAGTCTTGGGTAGCGATTTGATACAATTCCAAGTCGGGAAGGTTAAATCCAGCCTTTAGGAGCCATGCCAATGAGGTTTATTTTACCTGTAAGATTTATGGGAAGATTGTTCCATTTAATTAGATCTGCTTTCATATAGTTGAGCAATGGAATATAGTTATCTTAATATACGCAACCTTGATCAAAAGTATGTGGACACCTGCTCTTCAAACATCTCACTCCAAAATCATGAGGATTAATATGGAGTTGGTCCCCCCTTTGTTGCTATAACATCTTCCACACTTATGGGAAGGCTTTCCACTAGATGCTGGAACATTGCTGCAGGGACCTGCTTCCATTCAGCCACGAGCATTAGTGAGGTTGGACACTGATGTTGGGCGATTAGGTCTGGCTCGCAGTCATCATTCCAATTCATCCCAAAGGTGTTCAGGGCTCTGTGCAGGCCAGTCAAGTTCTTCCACACCGATCTCCACAAACTATTTCTGCAGTGGTGATTTAAGCATGTTAATCTTGGTGAGGCAAAAAAAAAAAAATCTAAGGTTTTAGATGCATTCCAGCAAACCCACGACACAACACTGTAGAAAAGGCCCATGGAGTTGGTGGAATACTCCTTTAATTCATTGCCATTTACTCAGCTGGGCCAGGGGCGCTTTAATTAGGTCAGGTGGAAATGTCCAACAGATCTCAACTCCATAAAAGGAGGAAATTGCCATCGCCTGATCTCGCTGCTTTCTCTTCCTTAACTCCATCTCATTCAGAAGTTCTGTGCGTCCATGAATCCACGTAAGTCCACCGACTCTGTTACCTTTCATGTTACCTTTCTGAATTATCTGTGGCGATCGGGAGAGTGGGCCATTCAGTTATTGTTTATAGTTATCACCGCGGAGCGCGGCTTGGAGCGCAGCTTCAAACATATTATGTAATGTGAATTGTCAATGACCACATTCCCCGTTTGTATTCTTTCATGATTTATGATAAATAGTTGTGAGCCTAAATGACTCGCGGATGATTACTATTGACTTCTTAATGAACTGGACTGTTGAATTCCCTAATTTATGTTAATAATGACTGATATGATTTGATATTTGATTGTATACATGTTATTTGTTTCCTTTGTGATGCAGCACAGACTACCCAGTAAATATACCACTTTATGGTTAAAGGAATTCCTGCCTCAGTCTCATACATTCCTCTGTCACCTGACACGTGACCACCTGTTCACCTTCACTGTCAGTCATCCTACCTGTCCAGCTACCCACACAGATTCCACTAATCTTTCAATGGTCCTTCGAGCCGGATGATGACTGAACCAAAGACAGGTGAAAAGGAAATGGAGGCGGAGAGGGAAGAATTGTCTCCACTGGAAGGAAGAAGAGAGGAGGAGAGAGCAGCTGAGGGAAAGGTCTTGGAACAAAGGAAATATCCAGGAGCTAAGCCTAAAGCAACAAAGGCTTCATCCTCAACTACCAGCAGCACCAGAAGAACCAGGCAAGCCCCTGGTTATCTTAAGGATTATGTGGTCGAGGTTCCGACATCAAAGGGCAAGCCCACCAGAGCTCAAGGTGTTGATGGATCAACTATACATTTCAGCCATCAACCATCCCCTCTGAGCCAAGGACCGGAAACTGCTTTGGAGCAGGAAAGTGGTCTACGTGAAGAACCTATGGAGGAGGTAACTCCCACTGCACAGGTCGACCAGCTTCCAGAGGCAGGCTCCGCTCACCCCTTAACTAATGGGAAATCGTCGAAGCACTCTGGACGGAGTGGGAGTTCGACCAGTGGATACCCCTTTGGAAGTGGCCATGGCAGCCACCATTCACTAGCCCTCAGCGATTCACAGACCGCTGTTCTACAAGAGAGGATGAAACTATTAGCTTTGGAGGAAATTGAGCGACAGATTGAGGAGGAACGACAGGCTGACGAACGATGTCACCAATTGGATGTGCAGGCCCGTAGAGCTCTACAGGAAAGGGAATTCATTGCCAAGGACCTGGCACAGCAGCGACGGCACCGTCAAGCCAGAAGGGAATTGGAGGAGGCACGGATGGTCACATCCTTCCTGGAGAGGAACGAACAGGGAGTTGACCTGACCACCCCTCCACATGGACCTGTACTGTCTGCCTTTCTTTCCCAATCTGCCCCTCTGGTACAGCATGGCACACAGTCCTCGGAGGCTCCGGGGTCAACAGCCAACACGGAGCACGTGAGACAGGCCGCTCCGCCAGTGACACAAGTTAGCATTCCTCCATCTGGACAAAGCATCACTCCTTCGCCTTTCCGCCAATTACCAACCAAGGCAAATCGTTCCTTTCGTCCAGGGCCAGGCCAGTCCTCAAACAACAGGTCAGAGGGCTCTCGCCCAATTCCGGCTGCCACAAATGGAGGGTCTGGGACAGTAGGGGACCGGCCCAATGAGGCCACAGTGGGCTCATCAGAAGTCCCGGGTTTATCCTTCACGCAACCAGAAGAGGGAGCCAACATTATGCAACTTCTAGTAGCCTCAGCCTATGGAATTCCCAGACCCAAACTGCCATACTTTGAAAATGGAAAGGAGAGTGAATTTGTCCTTTTGGAAATGGCATTGGAGAGCCTACTGGGTATTCACAGTCATCTGTCAGAACGCTACAAATACCAAGTACTAATGGATCATTTGCGGTTTCCCAGTGCATACAGGCTGGCCCAATCCTTTATGCACTCCGCAACACCATACACTGCAGCTCTCCAGGCCCTGAAGGCGAGATATGGTGAGCCACGTCAGCTGGTCCAGAATGAACTAAACAACATCCTGAACACGTCTCCAATTAAAATGGGAGACCATGCTGCCTTCCAAGAATTCTCCCTGGCTGTCCAATCCCTGACCTCGATGCTCCAATCCGTTGAAGGAGAAGACGGGAACGAGCTTAAATGTGGCTCCCACGTGGACAGGCTTCTTAGCAAACTTCCAGTGTACCTCAGAGACAGTTTCATTGAACATTGTTTGAATAAGGGCATCCTGAAAGAGGGCTCGAGAAGCACCTATGCTCTCAGAGACCTGGCCGCATGGTTGGAGGTGAAGGCAAAGGCGAAGAGCATCGCTCACCAGGCCACAATCTCCGCCATAGCCACAGGGGGAAGGAAGGAGTTTGAACGCCAGCAGGGACAGAAAAGGCCAAATCCCACTACCATGTACTTAAATAGTGAGGCCGGGGAGGAACCCGGGAGGAAGACCCCTCTCAAGAGCAAGAACATCAAATTCCAGCCTTACTGCCCATATTGCAATAGTAAGGGGCACTTCCTTGGCTCATGCCCCAGAGTAAAAAAGCTCACTCAAACTCAATTGAAGGCCTGGATATCTTCAGGCGAGCGATGCTACAAGTGTGCCCGTAGCCATAAGGTGGAGACCTGCACATTGAGGAAACCCTGCAACCGCTGTAAAGAAATCCATCTCACCGTGTTGCATGATCTAATTCCCCAAGCAAAGAAGGAGCAGAGTATGCTCATGGTAGGAGCTGCAAAGGAGCTGTATCTCGACCAGCAGAACCGGTCTCCAAGGGTCATGTTGAAGGTGGTCAAGGTCACTCTGCAAAGTGAAGGGAGAAGCATTGATACATTCGCCGTTCTAGATGATGGGTCAGAAAGAACAATCATTCTCACAGCGGCCACCCGTCAGCTTAACCTGGAAGGGACCCCCCGAGACCCTTAATCTCAGAACGGTGCGACATGATGTTATCCAAATGAAAGGCTCTGCTGTAACCTTTAGCATTTCACCTTCAGGAAACAGGGACGTGGCCTATAACATCACCAATGCCTTCACGGCAGATGGCTTGAATCTCGCAGAGCACTCCTGCCCGGTAAGTGTTCTACAGAAACAATATCCTCATCTACGAGGATTGCCTCTTCCTAACCTGGCCAGAGTAGCACCACTTATCCTGATTGGGTCAGACCACCCACATCTCGTCACCCCGACTGAGCCTATACGAGCTGGACCAGAAGGAGGACCCATTGCTGTCCATACATCCTTGGGTTGGGCTGTGCAAGGTCCATCCCATCTACTTCTCTCCACCCAAGCTGTACAGTCACAGCAAGTCCTCTTCACCAGAAGCAATCAAGATGCAGCCACTGACCTCCTTCGGAATGTTGAGATGCTCTGGAAGATGGACACCTTCTCCAACCGGAAGCTACAGGAGGTCACTCGCTCGAAAAATGACTCCTATGCATTAGACCTCCTGGAGAAGAGCACCACCACCACTGAAATGGATGGCGTTCGCAGGTATGCAACCCCACTGCTACGGGTGCCCAACCATCCTCCTCTGGCAACCACGACACGGGCTGTACTCCCACTACTGCGTGGAACGGAGCGACGCCTGGTGAAGAATCCTGAGCTTGCAGAAGTTCATAACCGAGAGATTCATAACCTTGTGAAGGCAGGCTACGTCACTGAAGTGACAGCTCATGAAGAGGGAAACGCACTCCGTGAATCCTGGTATCTCCCTCACCATGTTATCCAGCAACATGGTGGGAAGTATAGACTTGTCTTCAACTGTCCATTCCAAGCAGCTGGTCAAAGCCTGAATGACTGTCTACTCCCCGGACCAACCTTAGGTCCTTCCTTGCTCGGTGTCCTTCTCCGGTTCCGGCAGCACTCTACAGCCATCAGTGGAGACATCAAAGCCATGTTTCATCAGATTCGTTTACTGCCTTCCGACACCACACTGCTCCGGTTCATATGGCGAGATATGGAACGAGATGCAGAGCCCACAATCTATGAATGGCAGGTACTCCCATTTGGCACCACCTGCAGTCCTTGTTGTGCCATATACGCTCTGCAGAGACACGCACGGGAGCATCCAGACAGTGACCCAGAAGTATTGGATTCAGTGGAAAATGCCTTCTATGTGGATAACTGCTTACAGAGCACCCCATCCACGGCTGAAGCGAAATCACTCCTTGATAAAGTGCGGAATCTCCTGTCCAAAGGGGGATTTGAGGTCCGACAGTGGGCTAGTAACAGAGCGGAGGTTATCCAGCACCTCCCGCCACAAGCTAGGTCCAGTAGCAGTGAACTATGGCTAACGCAGTCTGGTGCTAACCCAGAAGAGCCCACTCTAGGACTGAGGTGGAGCTGCATACCGGATACCCTGGGGTATAAGCACCGCTCATCCCCAGGTAAAGAAACCCCCACTCTGCGCACCATCTATCGGACCCTGGCCAGTCAATCACGATCCCCTTGGGTATATCCTGCCATACACAACACGGGCCAAAGTCTTAGTCCAGGACCTGTGGCAGACCAAGAGAGACTGGGATGAACCAATCCACCCGGCTGACCTAGTGGAACGATGGATCTGTTGGGAAACAGAGTTAACGGAGCTCTCTGATGTCCAAATGCCAAGATGTTATGTACCATCCTGTGCTGACCAACTGGGATCATGCCTGGAACTGCATGTGTTCTGTGACGCTTCGGAGCGAGCCTATGGGGCGGTTTCCTATCTTAGAGTGGAGGATAAGGCAGGCCACACCCATGTCTCCTTTGTCATGGCCAGGTCCAGGGTCGCACCCAAGAAGCAGTTGTCAATGCCTAGGCTGGAACTCAGTGCTGCCCTTTCCGGAGCCCAGTTGGCCTCTACCTTGCGAGCCGAGCTCACCTTGCCAATCCAACGGGTCATCTACTGGAGTGATTCGACCACCGTATTGACCTGGCTCAAGTCGGAGTCCTGCAGGTATAAGGTGTTTGTCGGAACTCGCATTGCGGAAATCCAAGAACTAACAGAAGTCCAGGACTGGAGGTATGTTGATAGCATAAACAATCCTGCTGATGACATTACTAGAGGTAAAACCCTTAAGGAATTGGCTAAACCCCATCGCTGGAGCTTGGGACCACCATTCTTGTCCCAACCAGAGAAAGAGTGGCCGACAGCCCCCAGGCGTGCGGCCCCTCCGCAACCAACTGAAGCTCATGAGTTAAGGAAGTCCGCCCAATGCTACAGCATTTCTACGGAACCAACAACGGCTCTCCCTGACCTAACACAATCCCACACACTGCCGGATCTGATCACAGCCACAAACCAGACCTCAGATGGGGTGGCTTCTATACCTACCTCCCTCGCGGCAGAGACACTACTCCTCCAGCAAGCACAAGCGGTTAGCTTCCCTGAGGAGTTGAAAGCTCTGAAAGCAGGTAGGGAAGTGGCTAAGGGCAGCCGTCTTCTCTCTCTTGCCCCAGAATATGATCCAATCCTTGGAGTGATCAGAGTCGGAGGGAGGCTGCGCCAAGCAGAGGTTTTGGACCCAGATGCTATCCACCCAATTATCCTTGACTCCAGACACCCTCTTACCAGGCTCCTCATCAAGAGTTATGATGAGCGGCTTCTCCACCCAGGGCCAGAGAGGGTCTATGGGGAGATGAGGCGGAAGTACTGGATAATTGGAGGACGAGGAGCCATTCGTAAGCACCAATACGCCTGCGTAGAATGTCAGAGATGGCGGGCCGGAGCTACGGTGCCCAAAATGGCAGATTTACCCCCTGCTTGCTTGTGCCTCCTTAAACCACCCTTCTGGTCAACAGGAGTAGATTGCTTTGGCCCCTTGATGATCAAGTTAGGTCGTCGTGTGGAAAAGCGCTGGGGCATTCTATTCAAGTGTTTGACAACCAGATGTGTCCACCTGGACCTACTGGAAAGTTTGGATACTGAAGCCTTCCTCATGGCCCTACGGCGGTTTATCTCCCGACGGGGGAAACCCTACGAGATTCTGGCTGACAGAGGTACGAACTTCAAGGCAGGAGAAGCCAGGTTGGAGGAAGCCTTCCAAGCCATGGAACCCAGCCTCCAGGATCAGCTGATGGACCAACAAATCTCATTCAAATTTAACCCTCCAGGCGCTCCTCATTTTGGAGGAACATGGGAGCGAGAGATCAAATCTGTAAAGACGGCCTTACGAGTCGTACTAGGGGACCAAACTGTCACTGAAACTGTCTTGAGGACCGTCCTGATAGAGGTGGAAGGGATTCTGAACTCCAAACCCTTGGGATATCTCTCTGCAGACATCGCTGACCCCGATCCGGTTACACCGAATATGCTCTTGATGGGACGACGAGATGCGTCACTTCCTCAAGCCATGTATGCTGATACCAACCTCGTAGGCAGACGCCGGTGGCGACACAGCCAAATCTTAGCTGACCATTTTTGGACCCGATTCATTCGGGATTACCTACCAAGTCTACAGCACAGAGGGAAATGGCGGAGAGAAATGGCCAGCCTGGAAACTGGCCAAGTAGTAATGATGGTGGACCCTCAGCGGCCTCGAGCCTCCTGGCCAGTGGGCCGTATAACTAAGACCATGCCTGGGATCGATGGTCGTGTTAGATCAGTGAAGAACCGGACATATATCCGGCCAGTTGCCCGACTGATTCCTCTCCCTGAGATGACAGAGGACGGGGAGCAATGAGTCTTTTTTGAAGAGTGTGGAATTTAACAAATTTCCGGGGTGGCTGTAGAAAAGGCCCATAGAAAAGGTTTTAGATGCATTCCAGCAAACCCACGACACAACACTGTAGAAAAGGCCCATGGAGTTGGTGGAATACTCCTTTAATTCATTGCCATTTACTCAGCTGGGCCAGGGGCGCTTTAATTAGGTCAGGTGGAAATGTCCAACAGATCTCAACTCCATAAAAGGAGGAAATTGCCATCGCCTGATCTCGCTGCTTTCTCTTCCTTAACTCCATCTCATTCAGAAGTTCTGTGCGTCCATGAATCCACGTAAGTCCACCGACTCTGTTACCTTTCATGTTACCTTTCTGAATTATCTGTGGCGATCGGGAGAGTGGGCCATTCAGTTATTGTTTATAGTTATCACCGCGGAGCGCGGCTTGGAGCGCAGCTTCAAACATATTATGTAATGTGAATTGTCAATGACCACATTCCCCGTTTGTATTCTTTCATGATTTATGATAAATAGTTGTGAGCCTAAATGACTCGCGGATGATTACTATTGACTTCTTAATGAACTGGACTGTTGAATTCCCTAATTTATGTTAATAATGACTGATATGATTTGATATTTGATTGTATACATGTTATTTGTTTCCTTTGTGATGCAGCACAGACTACCCAGTAAATATACCACTTTATGGTTAAAGGAATTCCTGCCTCAGTCTCATACATTCCTCTGTCACCTGACACGTGACCACCTGTTCACCTTCACTGTCAGTCATCCTACCTGTCCAGCTACCCACACAGATTCCACTAATCTTTCACAACACAATACTAAACAATACATGAATTGCACTATAACGGTGACACAGTGCCCACAAACTGTTAGGGCCTACGTCAAGCTGTCCCAACAGCAAAGCTTTCTTTTCAGCACCAAGGAGTGAATCCTTACCACTGGTACACCTGGCTATCAGCGGAGCCTTGTCTGGCAGGTAAACAGTACATTCAGTCTCATTTACTGCCTTTTTAACAAATGTGGTTTCTACTGACAATTGAGATGCACAAACTATGACAAGGGATGAGAAGCGGATAAGTGGCAATCCGTAAATTTGATTGACATTAATGAGCGAGCTAAGACGGACGTAGTCAATATAACTATTTGCTCAGCACTTTGAAATGTACAGCAACAGAATTCAGAACAAGGACCATTCTTACAGTATTCTCCATGTACACTAAGTCAGAACTGTATGATAAATAAAGTGGGCATATAAGCAGACAATGAAAGCTCTTACAATATTGGAATTGGATGACTGTTCAAAATGTATTTTCCCAATCGGAGCTCATTTTTTCCAGAGTTCCCAGGTATCTTGAAGATATTTCTCAGTTCCGAGTTTCCAATTGTTTTGAATATGGCAGAAGTCATGCTGTATTGACAGCATTGCCAATGTATTGAACATTTTCTGGCCCATGGTGTTGCCTGTGCATGATTTTCCTTTTAAGCTTGGAAAAGAGACCTTTAAACACAGACTTGGACCACACACATTTTTCCACCAAATAGCAGGCAGGGGAAGCAAAATAGGGATTGCTTTGCAACACTTGCAGTTAGCCACTGATTCCTTCCAAACCACTCATTGCTTAATTTGTCATGTTCAACTTGTTGTGTAATGTTTGTCCAATGAACACATATACACTTTTATCTATAATTTCTCTTCATATGACAAGGATTGAAAATAATTTGCCAGTAGATTGTCTACATGATTCATGATGATGACTGCTTGCCTAGCTTGCTAGCTACGGTAGATATAACGTGATTTGAAGTTATTTTATTTGTAGCCAATGACCTTGAACCTTCTTGGATGGGCATTTCTAATGTATATTTATTGCAGCACCCAAGGGGGCTTGAACTTTCTAGCTCCCTGTTGATTTTGCGGTGACGTAGTGTACCCATGAGTGACAGAACACTGAGCCAATCACGGCACAACTAGAGAAGATTACAGCTTTATTAACTCAATGTTGTTTTTTTTACATTGTTTGCAAACTGATTTGTGACACGTATCAATGCCAAAATAACATGTAAAACAGGGGGGCGCTAGAGAGCGTGCTATGGAGTAGACGTGCTTTACTAGAGCTCTGCTCCTTTTCGAAACAAATTAGTATTTATCTTAACCTCTCACGACCTATAACTTCAAACAAATATGACAAAGTGAAAAGGCACCAGAAAAGGGAGCGCTAAACAAGATAATTTGAATGAGATAGACAACGAACCAATATCAACGTCGCCAACCCACGAGGAGTTAGCTGAAGAGGCTAGCTTCCAAGAGTTCCCCACAGAGCCTAGGCAAAGTGACATACTGGCTGCCATAAACTCACTAAGCAAGAAGGTGGACACAAGGTTGGCTGATATCTCAAAGAGTATTGGGACTTTGGCCGAAACTGTGAAGGCAACTCAGAGAAGGGTGCATGAGGTTGAGCAGACGATAGTCGATCACGAGGCCAGGCAACAGGACATAGAGAAACAGTGCGCAACGTTCAAAAATGACAACAAAACCCTGAAAGCCCGACTGGAAATGCTCGAGTCGCATTCAAGACGCCAGAACATCCGAATATGTGGCATCCAGGAGGACACTGAGAAAGGGAAACCCACTGAATTTGTCTCGGAGCTGATACCGGCCCTGCTGGGGAGTGAACACTTCAAAACGGCCATCCTGATCGACCGCGCACACAGATCTCAGGCAACGAAGCCGGCCAAGGGCGGGCCACCAAGGCCATTCATTGTACGGCTGCACTATCCCCAGACCAGGGATCTCATCCTCAAGCTGGCTAGTCAAAAGTTCCCCCTTAACTTCAACGGAGCCAGGGTGTCTTTCTACCCAGATCTTACCTTGGAGGTGAGGAACCAACGGAAAGAGTATGATGAGGTACGCAACAAATGCAGGGCGGCCAACATCCGATATGATTCCTCTTCCCAGCCCGGTTTAAGGTGACAGTCGAAGGATCAACACGTACGCTTGACAACCCAAAAGGGGCCGATCTGTTCTTGACAAGCAAGCTCCCTGTCTGAGGATACAGAACGACTGTGTCAGCCGGCTAAATGACCAAATACAGGCCAGGAATGTGTTTGGATTTCCGGACTATGTCTTTTCGATTAGAAGATCAGAATTTGGGACTTGTGATTGGTGAGATGTTGTGGCTATTATAGCATTGTTTGGCACATCATGTTTTAGCGCCACTCACCCCCTAACGTGAGAGTTAAGTGTTAAGTGTTATTTAATATTAGCGTATATGCGGAGCATCTATAGACGATGAGTTAGTTCAAGCTGTATGTCTAGACACCCTAAGGTTTGTGTGTTAGCCAAGGAGTGCTTCGTTTGGGGAAGTCACTCAGTAAAGGGACGGGAGGGGGGATGGGGTATGTGTTTTATGTTCACGTTTATTATTAGTACAGGTGGCATGACAAGCTCCCGCACGGCGGGACGTTTTTCTTCTGAGTTTTGTATGACAGCAACAATTTGCTCTAAAATAAGAAATGCCACATAGTGACAGAGCACAGAGTAGACCAGGTGGAATAAAGATAGTCAGCTGGAACTGTAATGGCTTAGGGCATGTGGTGAAACGAGCTAACGTTTTTTCTCATCTTAAATCACTGGGTGCTGACATAGTGTTTCTTCAAGAAACTCATATTAAACGCTCCGCTCAGGCCAAGCTACGAGTCGTCTGGATCGGTCAGATATACCAGTCTAACTTTGATGCAAAAGCGAGAGGGGTAGCAAATCCTGATAAGAAAAAACATTCCGTTTGTTTACTCATCCTCGATTTCAGATCCTAATGGTCGGTATATTATTGTGGCTGGTACACTGAATTCGAAACCAGTAACCTTGGTCAATTTATATGGACCCAACTTCGATGATCCATTATTTTTTCAAAGGGTATTTAAGGACATACCAAATATCTTGGATACAAGTGTTGTTGTTGGAGTGGGTTTTAACTGTACGTTAGAATCTCTTTTAGATCAACAGCTATCAAGGTCACTTCCACAATCAAATGCCAGTGTCTGTCTTAATACATTGATGACAAACCTTAACATTGTCGATATTTGGAGACTGACGCACCCAACAGATAGGGATTACTCTTTCTTTTCATCAATTCATAAATCATATTCCAGAATTGACTATTTTTTGTTGGACTCCAAACTAATTTCAGCAGCTGAGTCGGTTACCTATCACCCTATTCTAATTACGGACCACTCTCCTGTGTCCATGGTGCTGCAACTCGACAATATGTCGACAGGTCGGCGACCGTGGCGCTTAGACGCATACCTGCTGAAAGATGAGGCTTTTTGTCAGTATTTGAAGGAGCAGATTGCCTTTTTCCTCGGAACTAACGACACGGGGGATGTTGACGACTCCACCCTTTGGGAATCTCTAAAGGCTGTGATTAGAGGTTACATTATTTCTTATACATCAGAGAGGAAGAAACGCGCCAATACTAGGCTGAGAGAAATTGAAAGAGAGTTAGGGGAACAGGAGAACGTTTTTAGGACGAATATACAGTCCTTGAGAAGATCACAAAGTTAAAATATGAATACAATACCATCCTTTCGAAATGGGTGGGCTCTTTACTTGCTAGAACGGAACAAAGTTATTTTGAACTGGGTGACAAACGACATAAATTACTAGCAAGACAGCTAAGGCATGTACAGGCATCTAGAGCTATTCACAAAATAAAAGACAAGAAGGGTAAAATAGTAACAGATCCGCAGGATATTAATAAATGCTTTGCACAGTTTTACTCAGAGCTATACCAATCAAAATGTGATGCTACTGATCCACAAACTATGGAACGCTTTCTCGCTGAATGTGAACTTCCTAAACTAGACAGGGGGGCAGCTTCTGCACTCGATGCAGGGATAACTTTAGAGGAAATTAACACAGCGATAGCACAATTTCCAAACAGCAAGGCCCCTGGGCCCGATGGATATGTAATAGAATTCTATAAGAAGTACTACGCCAGTCTATCTCCACTTATGTTGCGAATGTTTAAACAATCCTAAGAAAATGCCAAACTCCCACAAACACTGTATGAGGCTACAATAGCACTGATCTTGAAAAAAGATAGAGATTCCATGGAGATGTCGTCTTATCGCCCCGTGTCGTTACTCCCCATAGAAAACAAGGTGTTGACAAAGATATTGGCAAACCGATTGAAAACATATATTTCTGACATCATACACCCTGACCAGACAGGTTTTTATCCCGGGCTGACATATATACTACAATTTGAGACGTCTTTTCAACGTAATGTATCACGATCATAAGGTTGAGGCAGTGGTAATAGCTCTTGATGCAGAGAAGGCGTTTGATCGGATTGAGTGGAAGTATATGATGTCC
This sequence comes from Oncorhynchus nerka, assembly GCF_034236695.1. NCBI lineage: Eukaryota > Metazoa > Chordata > Actinopteri > Salmoniformes > Salmonidae > Oncorhynchus > Oncorhynchus nerka. Next base: position 5,057,862 of record NC_088424.1, on the reverse strand, counting down.
GTTCTGGAGCACACCTTGGGTTCGGAAAGGAATGTATTAATTGGATAAGAATGATTTATGCACACCCAATGGCGTCCGTGGTAACCAATCAAGAAATGTCGCAGTCATTCCGCTTGTTCAAGGGGTGCCGACAGGGGTGCCCTATTTCGCCTGTTCTCTTCGCTATAGCCATGGAACCCCTTGCTACTCGCATTCGGGCATGTGCCGATATAGCTTCTGTTAAAATAAAGGACACACAGCACAAAATGTCCCTATATGCAGACGATGTTCTTTTGTTTTTGTCCAAGTCTAAAACTTCTATTCCACCCTTACTTATCTTGATAAACACATTTGGCTCCTTCTCTGGCTACAAGATAAACTGGCAAAAAAGTGAGTTTATGCCAATATCACGGCCTGTGGATATGCAATTTCTGCAATCTACCCCGTTTAGAACAGTGATGGACAAGTTCACAAGCCTTGGCATTGTAGTGACAAGAGACCATGATCAGCTATTGAAAGCGAATTGGGACATGAAAATATCAGCTTAAACAAAATATAGATTTTTGGAAAACTCTGCCTATCTCCTTGGTTGGTCGTATAAACGCTATTAAAATGGTTGTCCTACCCAGGTTTCTTTACCTCTTCCAATGTCTACCCAACTTCATACCACAAAGCTATTTTAAGAAACTGGATTCAATAGTAACTCCATTTTTATGGGATAACAAGGCAGCCAGAATTTCAAAGAAGCATTTATGCAAGTACAAAATAGAGGGGGGCTTTGGCCTTCCTCACTTTAAACTGTATTATTGGGCTGCTAATCTGAACATTGTGTCTTTCTGGAGGGAAAGCTTACCTGCGATGAGCCAGAAGGATATGCCTGCATGGCTTTTGATTGAGCAGGCCTCCTGTCAACGTTCCTCACTCCCTGCACTTGTTAATAGCCCATCATATGTGAAAAAATCCACTTATGACTCTAACCCAGTCACTTGTCATACGCTTAGGATCTGGAAACAGATTAGGTATTTTCTTAACATACCCACTGTATACACCACTGTATACATTGACAGCCCGATTTGCCTGAATCATGCTTTCCACCCTGCATTGGATGATGTGGTGTTTTCACAGTGGAGGGAGAAGGGGCTCACAACAATTGGTAATCTATACATAGATGGTCAGTTAGCTTCATTTCAACAACTACAGGGAAAGTTCAACATGCCAAAAACACATTTTTTCAGATACCTCCAAATCAGGAATTTCGTAAGGACACATATCCCACAGTATGGCATGAAACCAAATAGTCCTACATTAGATAGCTTGATCCTTGTCAAACCCCATTCAAAAGGGTCGGTCTCTAGACTGTATGACGTGCTACAGGCCCACATAGAGGTATCCACAGACACCATTAAAAGGGCTTGGGAACAACTTGGATCAGAAATCTCAGATGAGGACTGGGTAGAAGCTCTCAGGAATTTTAAACCACAGTTCAGTGAATGCCAGGCACAACCTTGTTCAGTTTAAGGTGATACACAGGTTACATTACTCAAAAGTAAAACTGCATAAAATATTCCCGGACACCTCACCACTGTGTGAGAGGTGCAAGCAGGATGAGGGGACGTTGACCCACTTATTCTGGATATGTCCTAAGTTACATGTTTATTGGGCTCTCATTTTTGATTACTTATCTAGAGCCTTTGATAGAGTCCTAGCCCCAGACCCATTGACCGCTCTGTTTGGTACAGTTGATGTGAATAACCACGAAGGGAAAGCTGTCTCTCTTTGTACTCTATTAGCCAAAAGGCTCATATTGCAATTTTGGAAACTGGAAACTGTACCTACCTTTGAAATGTGGTTACGGGATTTAGGGAATGTAATACATATGGAAAAGATTTGATACAATACCTCCAATAGAAGTCCAATGTTTTACAAAATATGGCAGCCGATACTGGATAAATGGTCTAGTCCCGCTTCATAACTGGGCTGACGATCTGCTGCTACTCTGTGCTGTACTCCACTCAATATGTATTTTTGGCTTAACTACACTGCTTGTAATGACTATATGCTGTCTTCTTATACATGTACCACCTAATAGGATTTTGTTTTATTTTGTGTATGTGTGAGTTAAGTTTTGTTTTGTCCTCTAAATTGGCCGTCCCATTCAACAGTACAGTGAATGTCATTGTTAGTATTGCTGTCTTTTTTATTCGATTTTTTATTGTAAAATAATAAATATATTATATCAAATAAAATAAATAAAAACAAAAACATGTAAAACAGGCATCAATCATTATAAAAATATATATTTTAAAAAGCCACACCTGCCCTGAATGACGTGTCACCACTGCATTTCTGTATGGACCTCGCTTTGTGCATGGGGACATTGTCATGATGAAAAAGAAAAGTTCCTTCCCCAAACTGTTGCCACAAAGTTGGAATTACAGAATCACCTAGAATGTCATTGTATGCTATAGCGTTAAGATTTCGCTTCACTGTAACTAAGGGGCCTAGCCGGAACCATGAAAACAGCCCTAGACCCTTATTCCTCCTCCACCAAACATTAGTTGGCACTATGCATTGGGGCAGGTAGCGTTCTCCTGGCATCCGCCAAATCCAGATTTATCGGTCGGACTGCCAGATGGTGAAGCGTGATTCATCACTCCAGAGAACATTTCCACTGCTCCAGTCCAATGGCGGCGAGCTTTACACCACTCCAGCAAACGCTTGGCATTGCGCATGATCTTAGGCTTGTATGCGCCTGCTTGGCCATGGAAACCCATTTCATGAAGCTCCGGGCAAAATTTATTGTGCTAATGCTGCTTCCAGAGGCAGTTTGGAACTCAGTAGTGTGTGTTGCAACTGAGGACAGACAATTTTTACGCGTTACACGCTCCAGCACTCGGCGGTCCCTTTCTGTGAGCTTGTGTAGCCTACCACTTCGCGGCTGAGCCGTTGTTGCTCCTAGACATTTCCACTTCACAATACCAGCACTTACAGTTGACCGGGGCAGCTCTCGCAGGACAAATCTTTTGTACTGTTTACCCCTTTTTCTCCCCAATTTCGTGATATCCAATTGGTAGTTAGTCTTGTCCCATCGCTGACACTCCCGCATGGACTAGGGAGAGGCAAAGGTTGAGAGCCATGCATCCTCCGAAATATGACCCTGCCAAGCTGCACTGCTTCTTCACACACTCCTAGCTTAACCCGCACCAATGTGTCGGAGGAAACACCATACAACTGGCGACCGAAGTCAGTGTGTACAGCCTGGGATCAAACCCGGGTCTGTAGTGATGCCTCTAGCACTGTGCTGCAGGGCCTTAGACCGCAGCGCCATCTGGGAGGCAGCAGGACAGAAATTTGACCAACTGACTTGTTGGAAAGGTGGCATCCTATGACAGTGCCACATTGAAAGTCACTGAGCTTTTCAGTAAGGCCATTCTGCTGACAATGTTTGTCTATGGAGATTGCGTGTGTGCTCGATTTCATACACATGTCAGCAACGGGTGTGGCTGAAATAGCCGTATCCACTCATTTGAAGGGGGGACCACATACTTTTGTGTATATATCGTGTATTTGTGGTTAGTTGTCGCTTATTAATCATTCTAAGTATTTCATATTTGTTGTTGTCCACTTAAAGGATTGCTGTAGATCCGGGGTATTCAACTCTTATCCTACGAGATCCCGAGCCTGCTGTTTTTTTGTTTTACCTGATAATTAATTGCATCTACCTGGTGTCCCAAGTCTAAATCAGACGCTGATTAGAGGGGAGCAATGAAAAAGAGTTTGAGGGCTGTAGATGGTGAGTTATTATTTTTCCTATTGCCATTATGTCTCTTTTTTTCCACCTTATGTTTCTACCCTGAGATTTTAGAGTATTCTGAATAAGTTAAGTTTATATGTTTACCAATACTGATACGTGCTACGTTTGGGTCCCTGTCTTGTGCCCCTTTCTAAAGCAATTTCATGAGATAATGTATTATTTTCGCTTTAGGGCATTTATATAATGTTTATATTAAATGTATTATTTCAGCTGGAAAGTTGAAAGCTTCCAATGTCTTGAATAGAAAAGGGCATCAAGACGGCCATTATTGATAAATCTATATCTTGTTTTTGTTGCGTATTGTATTAAACTGAAATATGTTCTTGTATTTGCTTGTAAGTGTTTCTTTTTAATAAACCCTTTTTGATTGATACAGTATGTTTCAAGTCTGGTAAGACTTGCCATTCTATTGCTTATAAGCTTTGTTATTGTTTTATTGTAAACTCATGGGTCTATAATCAGATTTTCCAGAAATAACTGTTTGATACATGGAACTAGGAAGTACTGAATTGAGCAAAGTGTTGGCATTTGTTCAAATTTTTTCTCAAAATGTTGAATAGAATTCTATGGGAAAGCAAACCATTTCTGCTGCTTTTATCTGCGCAAATGTTTTAACAGTAAATATTTATTTCTGGGTGATCTCTTTTACCAACACATTTTTTTTGTCTGCTGATAATTGCTTCAGGGTTGTTGAGTCTAAGAAGGCTATAGTATCTGTCCAACTGTTGTTTTATTCTGATTTATATACATTTTCATAGAAGCCGTTAAAATGGTAATTTATCATGTTATTTGTAATTACTCCATTTGTATCTTTATCTTTAAAAACTATAACTGGTTTAATTGTATTCATTTTGTGAGAGCTACAAGATATTTGTCAAGTTTATTTGCCATTGAGTTTAACCTGTAATTGTTGCCTCTCTTCAAAAGTAAAATATACTATTCCAAGTTCAGCCATTTTATTTTCTTCTTTACCTTGTAAAGATGTTTTATGGGCTTTTTATAAGATAGTGATTTATTTTCCTTTAATTTTCATTTCTAAATCAGATGTAGCTTTTGCTAAGTATGAGATTATCATTCCCTTAATGTATGCCTTAAAGGCCTCCCAGATTATATCACGGTCGGATTTTCTCTATCCTCTATGACTACATTTGTAATGGTAAAGGTTTCAATTTTTTCGTACATTTCGGGTCCTGAAGATGCGCTCTGTTCATTCTCCAAATTGTATTTTCTATTGGTGCAATTAAGCATGATACTGGACAATAATCCGATATCACTTTATTATGAATTTTTGAATCCAGTAAATTAAGTTACTTTTTGGAAATGACAATGTAGTCAATTATTGAATAGCTTTTCTTACTTTGAGAAAAAAAGGAATAGTCTTTTGTAGTTGGGAATAATAATATTCAGGTGTCTGAGCAGACATTTGACAAAAAACACACAAAAAACATAAAGCAAAGGATGTCTTTATACTTGAGGCGCTATGCCTTTTTTGTGCTTTTAAGCTCCATCTCCTCTCTCAATGTACCCCTCAAAAACAGTGGATTATGTCATTATACATACATTGGACAAAGATTGCCACTCGAGTACAGCGGTGGGTTTATATTACCTTAGAAATTAAATTAAAGTATAGTGGAAGAAGATCTACTTGGGGAGAGTGACAAATGGGATGAGTGGAGGCCAATCACCCTGTAGCGGCTGTCTTCCGACGACGACGACGAGGAGGGGTAGTAAGGATCGGAGGACCAATGCGCAGCGTGGTAAGTGTCCATATTTAATAGAACAAACTGAACACGACAAAATACAAAAATAACAACGTGAAATAACAAACCGAAACAGTTCCATGTGGAACACACAGACACAGAAAATAAACACCCACGAAGCACAAGTGGGAAAAGGCTACCTAAGTATGATTCTCAATCAGAGACAACGACACCTGCCTCTGATTGAGAACCATACCAGGCCAAACGCAAAACAACAAAGACATAACAAATGAACTAAGGTCAGAACGTGACAGTACCCCCCCCCAAGGTGCGGACTCCGGCCGCAAAACCTGAACCTATAGGGGAGGGTCTGGGTGGGTGTCTGTCCGCGGTGGCGGCTCTGGCGCAGGACGTGGACCCCACTCCACCATAGTCTTTGTCCGCCTCCGTGGCCTCTTTCGAGCGGCGACCTCGGACTGGGGACCCTAGCAATGGGTCCCGAATGGACAGGAGATTCCGGCTGCACCGGACAGGCGGGAGACTCCGGCGGCGCCGGAGTGAAGGGACGACTCGACCGGAGCGGCGCCGGGCGCCGGGAGTGAAGGACGACTCCGGCGGCGCCGGAGTGAAGGACGACTCCGGCGGCGCCGGAGTGAAGGACGACTCCGGCGGTGCCGGAGTGAAGGATGACTCCGGCGGTGCCGGAGTGACGGGTGACTCCGGCGGCGACGGACGGCTCCGGGCAGGAGGAAGACTCCAACGGCGCTGGACAGGCGGGAGTACCTATAGGGAGGAGACGGAGAGACAGCCTGGTGCGGGGAGCTGCCACCGGAGGGCTGGTGGGTGGAGGTGGCACCGGATAGACCGGACCGTGAAGGCGCACTGGCGCACTGGAGGTCTCGAGCACCGAGAAGGCCCAACCCTACCTGGCTGAATACATTTTTGAGGCTGCTTCTCGGGCTTCCAGCCGCGCTGCCGTGCTGCCTCCTCATACCCCCACCTCTCGGCTTTCACTGCCTCCAGCTCAGCCTTGGGGCGGCGATATTCTCCAGCCTGTGCCCAGGGTCCCTTGCCGTCCAGAATCTCTTCCCATGTCCAGGAGTCCTGAGATCGCTGCTGCTGCCCGTTACCACGCTGCTTGGTCCTTTGGTGGTGGGTGTTTCTGTAACGGCTGTCTTCCTCCTCCTCCAACGAGGAGTAGTAAGGATCGGAGGACCAATGCGCAGCGTGGTAAGTGTCCATATTTAATAGAACAAACTGAACACGACACAATACAAAAATAACAACGTGAAATAACAAACCAAAACAGTTCCGTGTGGAACACACAGACACAGAAAATAAACACACATGAAGCACAAGTGGGAAAAGGCTACCTAAGTATGATTCTCAATCAGAGACAACTAACGACACCTGCCTCTGATTGAGAACCATACCAGGCCAAACGCAAAACGCAACATAGAAAACAGAACATAGACAAACCCACCTGACTCACGCCCTGACCATACTAAAACAAAGACATAACAAAGGAACTAAGCTCAGAACGTGACAGACCCCATCCCAATCCCCCGGCTAAAGCCCCTCTCCATTCTCACCATGTCACAAAAACATTTCATAAAATTACATTGTAGTTTAATTAAGTCCTTCCTTTCCTCTCTCCCAAACCAAATCCATCCTTCTCCACCACCCCTTCCCAGTTCTCCCCCATCCTCTGCGTTCCCTACCATACCCACAGCACTGCTGGGAATCGGAGTTGAGACTTGATTGTTTTTTCCTCCAGTAACTGTCTAATGGGAATGAATTGTTTACATTTTTTCCTCAGCTTAGCAGACAGATCCTAGATGAATCAAATTGACTGGTCATGGATTTTAATCTCTTTTCCTCCCTGTGCCTTCAGAATATTGACTTTGGTCTGATAGTTCCACATCTTAAAGATTACCATGCAAGGGTATTTAGCTTTCTTCTGTTTCACACTGATCTGATGGCATCTCTCCAGGTCCTTCGGTGATACATCCCTGCCAAGCTCCTCCGATAGCAGCTTGATCACGTAACTGGAAAGGTCTCCTTTTGCCTCATCTTCCGGTAGGTAGAATATTCTATTTTTTTTGGTTGTCTCATTCTGTTTTCTTGCTGGTCCAATTCATCATCTAAAGTTAGCATTTTGTTGTCCTCTTCGTCCACATGCCGGCCCTGTATATGCATATCTGACATGATAGACTATACTTTCCTTTCGAACAAATCAAAATGTTTAGTTTGTTTTGGTGAACATTGAGAGCATTTTAGCTGTTTTCCTGAATATCCTTTAGCTGTTTGTTCCTTTCATTTGCATCTCCAAGTAGTTTTTTTGTCTTTTCCTCTAAGGGAAGCCATGGTTTGTTGGGTTCGAGGCGCATCGTCGCTTTTCCCACAGATTGGTTCACTCTTGAATTGAATGTTAATTTCACTTCTATAAGCTGCCTCCAATGTCGTTGATGAGAATTTGGCAGTACATCCAACCGGCCTCACAACCACAAACCACGTGTATGGCGTCATGTGGGTGAGCGGTTTTCTGATGTGAACAGAGTGCCGCATGGTAGCGGTGGGATTATGCTATGGGCAGGCATAAACTATGGACAAGTCCCACACATATTCTGAAATTCCATTTATGTCTCAGTCAATTCAGAAAGTAAACAAAGGAGCAATTCCTACTTTTCTGGTATTGAAAATAATTGAATTAGAATATTTGTGTACTTCCTGAATCCAGTTTGTTGTTGTATATTTAGTAACAAAATATAGTTCAGCTGTAAAAATACATTAAAAGTTGTTTCCACTAAGATTACAGGAATTATTATTGTTATTATTATTTTTTACCATTTTGTGTCGTAAGAGCATCTAAAGTTTAAATGCAATTGCAAGGGAGGCATGCCAAGTTCATTTGCAGGATGGGCCAAAAAGTACCCAAGTGCATTATTCTAAAATGGATTAAATATTTTGTTCCCCTCATCAATCTACACACAATACCACATAATGACAAAGAGAAAACAGATTTTTAGACATTTTTGCAAATGTATTCTAAATTAAAACTGAAATACCTTATTTACATACGTTTTCGGACCCTTTGCTATGAGACTCGAAATTGAGCTCAGGTGCATCCTGTTTCCATTGATCATCCTTGGTGGTTCTACAACTTGATTGGAGTCCACCTGGGGTGAATGTAATTGATTGGACATGATTTGTTAAAGGCACACACCTGTCTATATATATATACATATATATATATATAAATTCGAAGGAATTTTCTGATCTCAGTCTGGGGGTGAAGGGTCACCTTCCAACAGGGTAACAACCCTAAGCACACATCCAAGACAACGCAGGAATGGCTTCAGGACAATGTCCTTGAGTGACCCAGCCAGAGCCTGGGCTTGAACCCGATCGAATGTCTCTGGAGAGGCAGTGACGCTCCCCATCCAACCTGACAGCGCTTGAGAGGATCTGCAGAGAAGGGGAGAAACTCCCTAAATATAGGTGTGCCAAGCTTGTAGCGTCATACCCAAGAAGAGTCTGTAATCGCTGCCAAAGGTGCTTCAACAAAGTGCTGAATAAAGTGTCTGAAAACTTGTTTTTCATTTTTTAAATAAATTTGCTAAAATTTATAAACCTGTTTCCTCTTTGTCATTACGGGGTATTGTGTGTAGATTGATTACAATTATTTTTTTCCCCTCATCAATCTTAGAATAAGGCTGTAACATAACAAAATGTGGAAAAAGTCAAGAGGTCTGAATACTTTCCAGAAAGCACTGTCGCAATACACGAATACAGTATTACATTACTGTATGACTGTAAAATCTACCACAAAATGAATAGCAATGGCTGATGGTGTCATTTCAGGTTTTCACAAGTTGAATCACATGATTTCATTTATGGGAAATCATATGATATCACACATGAAGTTTCACATATGAAATCATGTAAAAACGTATTTTTGGAGCACACTTCTGAAGTGTGCCAAAAACACATGATTTCACTTGTGCAAAATGTGGAAATGTCACGTGAAATCATGTGGTTTTTCCATCAGGGAAGACCTGATAATTGGTATTTGTTTAAGTAAGTATTTACCACAAGCTGTGTGTGTGTGTGGGCTTGTTCTTTCCCGTGTTCAATTTACACCAAAGGGTACATCGAGTCTCGGAACGATGCCGCTAAAATGATTACACCGCATGATATTTCAACTACTGACGATAACAGCGAGTACGACAGACCTACAGATTAGGCAATCACATCCTAAAATAGACCTCTTAGTTGCCATGGTCACCTAAACCTCTTTACCTTTTGTTAAGTCTGTAGGCTTGAGAACAGCTGGAGATGTTCCAGCTTCAAATGCCTTAATTAAGATATTACAGGGTAGCGTTTTATTTTAGTCTAATTTCAGCTGGTGTTTGTCTGTTATTTACTAAGCAATAATGTAGTAACAATGAGTACTTGCTTCTTAGTTGCTTTTAAACACAGTTAACTACAGGTATGAAATGGTAAGTCATATTGTTTATTCTTTACATCATTATGTAAATAAATACCCCTTTCACAAGGTTATACCATTACCTTCACCTCCTCAGTCTTACCACATCATTGGGCTTAGATTAGCCTACTCAGGAATCACAATATAGATTAGAATGGAAATAAAATTGACAACCCAGAGTGCTTTTCCAAATGTTTCATAACTCACGGCTAGAATTGCATCACTGCCATACGTTGCACGCAGCTTCTTGCCAAAGGCTTTGAATGGAAACATATATTAAATCTGTTTTAAAGAATGCGGAAACATGTTTGGAGTCCCATTGGACTCTGTTTAAAAATAAAAAAGATTTGACCAAAAATGAAACCTCTGCGATACTAGAGTGAGGTCAATAGATGAAACATATTTTGATGTGCCCTTGAGCAAGACTTTAACCCTCATTGCTCCTCTAATTTGCTCTGGATAAGAGTGTCTGCTAAATGACTAAAATGTTAGTGGCTTTAACTAGACAGCATAAATCTATGATAAAACACAATTGTATTGTATATTTGTTTGGGGTTGGCCTGGTTATTTAAAAAAATATTTAGTACAAATATGTAAATGTTTTCCTATTGGGCTATCTATTTATCTGAAAAGATTGATTCTAGTATTTTACTTTGCAATAATTTACAATTAGCATGATTGTATTCTTGTTTCTATTATTCTGTCATAATGCGTAATAATGCATGTTGTCCAAATGAAAATGTAATAGAGCTTTCATCACTAATAAAGTTAACACATTTCAAAATGATAACGACGTTCGATGAATGTGATCTAATAACATGAAATAGGCCACAGTTGTTGCTGTTGTCTTACATACATTTGAAAATCTTTGCATCTAGAGGACGTGTGGTTAGAGAGAGAACATTGCTATATGATCGTAACATTGATTAGTTATGGCCTTTTTCAAAGACAAGTCTTGGTTCGTCCACCTCAACGAGGCCAATAGGATGAACATCAGAGAACAGTTAGTTAAATTATTGTTTTATTAAATGATACAAGTATCAAACTTGGTACACTAATACTAGATACTTTCTAATACTAGATACCTGCAGATAATATAGATATTAATTCTGATTATAAAGTACTGTCCTTAATCAGGGTCATATTGAGTTAATTTGGCCCATAGTCCAGCGGATCAAATTTCAGCATCCTCCTAATGATTTCTAAATATTGTGTCATCTGTGGATTAGAATGATGTGTAACATGTAGAAAAACATGGCTTCATAATAAATAATGGTAGCCTTAGTATGTGTCTCGCACACCCCATTAAAGAAGTTATATTGAAATGGCTTCATGTCCGTTGTTCCATTTTCACATTTTTAACTACGGGGAAGTAAGCACAGGGAAGGTTTCTTGTCACAGTTCTTGAAATTGACAACACACAGAATATTATATTTTATGTCATTGTAATTAGTAGACTTTATGGAACACCCATTTAACAGTTTTAGGTGTTTAAATGAAAAAAATATAGAAAATTAGGATGAAAGTATGTTCAAGAATCAGGACATTTGGTAGATTTTTGGGCACTTCACCGGTTTTCTACTATTATCTAAAGGATACATAGATATGGCATACTTGGGCAATTTTATTGTGTTCTCCAGACCCCCTCAAACATTTTAAGCCATCATTGGTCTGTGTACCAACTATTTATAGAGATACGACCATATGAATCTTGTCCAATATGGAACTGGTTGGTGGTCATTTTGGAAAACGATGTGTAATCAGCGATGTAGTGCTGCCAGAGCTTAATGAAGGATTCATTAGTATTCTGCATAACAGCCTGAATATAATAGCATACTTTAAAGTTACTGTAAGACCAAAAAACACCATGTAATTTCTAATAAGTATTTAAGGATGATTGTGCTGAATGGTCATGTTTTCTTCTCATGACGCAGCCAAAACTAAACAGTGTGTGCCATAGGCTGAATGTGCTCTGGTGGAAACAATACAGGCAGGCTAGTTTGTAGCGTGTTCACATCATCTGCTCAAAGTGCATTTACTCACATCCCTCAAGAAGATCTGAATGCATATTCGGATGAGATCAAATGTTTATGGTTGGCATTCAGATGCAGCTTGGACTGTAAAAACGAGAATAATTATCATTCACGACTGACAGAGATGATGGCCTATTTTGAAGTTAGTTAGGCCTTTATATGGTGGAAACGTTGGTTGAGAAATTATGACCTCATATTTTTTTGGCCGCTCCGGCCCCTTAAAAAAATAGCACTACACCACTGACTATAGTAAGTTACATCTAGAATGGCACTAAAGCTAGACATCTTTGTTTAGACGTTTATTTATTTTTTGTAAAGGCTGAAAGGTCTCATCATCAAAGCATTTCTAATGGACATAATATTTGGTTCTTATCCGCTGGACTAAATCTTGTGACTTGAAACACCCTGGCCAACAATAAATGTGTGATCACGTCAACTACTGTGCATGTAGTGATTACTAATGATTGAACCAGTGATCCTGCATCTGATAGACTCGAGTATTGAGTGAGATGAACGGATGTGAAACGGCTAGCTAGTTAGCGATGGTGCGCGCTAAACAGCGTTTCAATCGGTGACGTCACTTGCTCTGAGACCTTGAAGTAGTGGTTCCCCTTGCTCGGCTTTTGTGGAGCAATGGGTAACGATGCTTCGTGGGTGACTGTTGTTGATGTGTGCAGAGGGTCCCTGGTTCGCGCCTGGGTATGGGCGAGGGGACGGTCTATAGTTATACTGTTACAGATGCAGTTGGCCTATATTGACTAGAGCCTACAGCCATCATTGAGAGCTGTAGAACAGAACCCAATGCAATTAGCCAAGTATGAGACTGTTTTTGTTGATGTTGCCAAATGTTTTGGATCCTATCTGAAACTCTCACTCACTCACACCCACACACACAATGTTACTTGATTTCAAGTATACATCGTAGCCTACTAAACAGTGAATTCCAGAAAACCCTATGGGAGAGTTAACTAGGCAAAATAGGCCGATGTTGTATATCTCCTTTAAGTGTTCCTGAAACTTGTATTATCTGGATAAAACCAAACGTGAACTTCAGAAGGATTTGTGAGCATAGGAGCTCCATTCGCAAACATAATGAAAAATCACCTGTTGCCAGGCATTTCAAAAGCCTGAATTATGAACTAAGTGCCTTATGGTCATATGGTCATTGAATGGTGAAGGTGAGACATAGGGGAGGAGATGGGGATAAATGACTTCTCCAAAAGAGAGATGTATTGGATAGGCTGCTTGGGCACTCTTGCCCCAGCAGGTCTCAGTGAGGACTGTTTTTGTCCTCATTTTTTTGTAGGCTATAAATACCCCGCTGACATTTAGGCTTTATTTTGTGTTTGCGTATAGATTTTGTATGTATTTGATTTTCTTGCCCCCCCCCCCCAGCTCCCTCTGCTGGGATCTTTTGATTGGGCCATTACTGACTTTGTGAATCTGTAAGTATGCCCACCTGTGTGTGGCCTGTATTATTGTTGTAACATTGATTGCCATTGCGTCTTATGCACGCTGAAGAAGAGCTCATACCCCAAACGTTAGTGCAGAAATATAACTGTTAATTTAAGTTTATTCACCGGAGTGCTGTCCTATTTTAGATACTTTTGTATGTGTATGTGAAAACCCTTCAAATATGTGGATTCAGCTATTTCAGCCACACCCGTTGCTGACAGGTGTGTAAAATTGAGCACACAGCCATGCTTTCTCCACAGACAAACATTGGCAGTAGAATGGCCTTACTGATGAGCTCAGTGACTTTCAATGTAGCACCGTCACAGCTTGCCACCTTTCAAACAAGTCAATTCATAAAATGTCTTCCCTGCTAGAGCTGCCCCGGTCAACTGTGTGCTGTTATTGTGAAGTAGAAACTTCTAGGAGCAACAATGGCTCAGCTGCGAAGTGGTAGGCTACACAAGCTCACAGAACGGGACCGACGAGTGCTGAAGCGCGTAGTGCGTAAAAATCATCTGTCTTCGTTTGCAACACTCGCTACCAAGTTCCAAACTGCTTCTGGAAGCAATGTCAGCACAATAACTGTTCATCTGGAACTTCATGAAATGGGATTCCATGGCCAAATTGTCTGGGGCTGTTTGTCATAGTTTGGGCTAGGCCCCTTAGTTCCAGTGAAGGGAAATCTTAATGCTACAGCATACAATGACACTCTAGACGATTCTCTGCTTCAAACTTTGCGGCAACATTTTGGGGAAGGCCCTTTCCTGTTTCAGAATGACATTTTGTTTCTCCGTGCACAAAGTGAGGTCTATACAGAAATGGTTTGTCGAGATCGGTGTGGAAGAACTTAACTGGCCTGCACAGAGCTCTGACCTCAACCCCATCGAACACTGACTGCGAACCAGGCCTAATCGCCCAACATCAGTGCCCGACCTCACTAATGCTCTTGTAGCTGAATGGAAGCAAGTCTCCGCAGCAATGTTCCAACATCTAGGGGAAAGCCTTCCCAGAAGAGTGGAGGCTGTTATAGCGACAAAGGGTGGACCGACTCCATATTAATGACCATGATTTTGGAATGAGATGTTCGACGAGCCTACATTTTGCCTGGCACCTGCACTTCATAGGTTAGGCTACTTAAAGCAGCTATCAGCAGTTGAAACAATAACAAAGTCCCCACCCGTTTTTGTAACAAGCTGGGGGATGGGGCTGGAGAAATGTAACCACTCTAAAATTCATAGACAGAGCAATGTATGCAAGGACTGACCATACATTTTTTACATTTACTTACTTTATAAGCATTGGAGTGAAACATTTTGGGGTCCTGATGGGGTATGACAGTTGAACTAACCCCATTAGGCATTTATAAGTTATATTCTTCAAGAATCAATGGGTTCATATCATCAATTTCAAGTCCAAAAATGGATGTAATCAACTTCAGATTGCCCCTTTAAGTTACATAGATGGAATAGCCTAAACACAGGCAAAAGTTCACACCAAATTTTGTGTCTCAAGCAGCCTACTCGTCGGGCAGTATGCTATCCCTAAAGGAATGATCTCATCTTCGTGTCCCAATCTCTTTATTGACTGCGCGTGCTAGGGGATATTGTAAACGAGTCATGTAACAGTAGGTTAAATAAAATAGGGTTCAAGTGTAAATCCATTCCAACATGTGTATTACAATTTATTACAATGTAATAAATAGATAAACAATACAGAGCGGTTCCGCATGACGCCTAGCCTATAGCAATATAACGTTAGCGCATAACCATTGCTGCCTTTGTAGCACTTGCGCAAAAGTTTTATTCACGCCTATGTAGGTGGAGATTTCTGTACATGTTTTTGCCTATACTTACTATTAAATTACTACTAATACAGAGTCCAACCACCTTAGACTACAACGTTGGGCATTGTGGTGCTATAGGCTACCATTTCCTGAAACTAGCGTGCGTTTCCGTCAAAAAGATTATAACTGTTTTGTCCCCCACAATACAAAAATGAATGTAATTGCTCCTACTTCCACACAACAGTGAACGGAAAAGGTTTTACAATCCAAAGTGGATAGCTGAAACTGAAGACGTCTCCAAAAAGTAGTCTGAACATGTTCGGCAACAAATAGTAGTAATGGTAGGGTTGCGCATCAAATAAAATAAAGCATCTAATGACAGGCAACCCACCTACCTATCGCCTGATTTATAGATCAAATCTCTTTACTCAAAACCTTGCTCGTGTCCATCCTCGTGAACGAGCTCGTTTTCTTCGAGGTCTATATAGAATGGTCAGGTGACCTTGTATGTGGACAGTTACACTAAAGAGGTATAATAGAGCAAGAATGAAATAGTTGTCATAGTTAAAAATCCATGTCACCGTTTATTTTTTAAACTTAATCAATAGTATATCGTCTCTAATTTACGGTCTAAATAGAATATCCAAATATATGTCGTGTAATGACGATAAAAAAGACACACACAACACCATGTACCCTCCCCACTGATTTTGAAATGGTATGGCCCACTGGTAGAATTCCGAGAATTAAACCCTTGAGTTTCTTAGAACTTGATTCTCAGAACTGGTGATGCACGAAGTTTCCAGGAAAGTTTTATAAGGTGATTTTTTCCCCCTCATTATTTTACAGTATAACGCTAGAAGTTGCTTGTAGTGGTAGACATTCGTTGTGGCTCATTGACCGATATTGATACACTTGAAATACTTAAATTCTTTGGATGGTTTTATGTTTTCTTTCGTTTTGGGAACAGTAGGGTCTCTTAGGCTGCAGTTGCTAGACTTCTTGCTGATGTTTATACTTGATTAATGGTTAAATCGTCTAGGATCTCCTCTGCTCAAGCAGCATGCTTGCCAGATATTCAGTCGGAAGTTCGTGGTCCATTCTGTCATTGGGAAACTGTATTGCCACATTATGCTCACTTTTTTTAGCATGTTGGTTAATCGAATATCTAGATATTATCGAGAGATAATATATTAGGCAGAATGTGCAGTTCCTTTATAGCCTATACTACTGTAAATAAAGATGACTTTTGGGTTTATATAGTCAGAATGTTTTGGATTTATACAAAAAAAATCCGGATAAAATGAATTTGATATGATCAAAAAGTGCATCTTTAATAGTCGTTAAATATCAGTAAACTTAAGAGCAAGAACATTCGCACAACAGGGCGAGTCTGTCTTGTTAGATCACTGCGTACTACATTTTAGCTTTGAGCACTGTACTTTTCTCTCTCTTTATGTTGGTTTAACTTCGCTGGTAGATATCCACTAAGGATCTGTCGAATACTTTTTCGTTCAATGCTGAGACAAAACAAACAATATTTTGATGTAGGCATACATTCTTGATTTGTTTTAATGGACCGTTATTATCAATAACTGCCTACTCGTTTTGTACCACATTTACAGTGGGAGCCTCTGTGCAATGTGTAGTCCTGTGGGTACATGCATTTGAAACTCCTAAAAATCCCACAACCTATTATTCGCATTGCCGTATTCCAATTTTTCTCGTTTATTTTTCTAGTTAAAATAAATTGGGTATAACCAGTGTTAAATGTCATATGTTAAACAAGCTGGCTTTCCACGTACAGGCCTATCGAAGAACAGGAAGCGTATTTAGAAGCAACCTAATCTGTGCGCACCCCAAAACGGAATGTACTAAATGCGAAACATGTTCCAAGCGTGAGCCGTCAGCATTTATGGGCTTGGCTATAGGTCAAAAGCAAATAGGAAACGGGGTTTAAATGTGTATTTTATGAAAGTGTTTCTTAAGTAATGTATAGTAAAATATTTGCAGTGAAATAAAGGTCATACTTCCTAAATGTACAAATATTTTATTTGTACGTTTATTGTAAGGGTTAATCATATCTATGGTAAGTCTAATAGCAATATGTAATATTTGGGTACCAGCAAATGGCCTAACTTGTTTACTGTAGCCTGTATAAAGTCTACTTTTCCACAACAGTCATGGCTTGTCACTATTTGTATGTCATTAACATGAGTTCAATGCCTCGGAGTTAGCTATAGTTGACATAGTATTTTAGATCTGTAGCCTCCCTCAGACGTGGTCCCATTTCCAGCAATGCTTTTTACTTCGTTGGACATTGAAATGGTGCCGCCTACACCAAGTTCAATGGTAATAGGATTACAATGGTAATAGGATTATGATGCTACAGTATGTCCTCATATACACTATATATACAGAAGTATGTGGACACCCCTTCCAATTAGTGGATTCTGCTATTTCACCCACTCCAGTTGCTAACAGATGTATAAAATCGAGCACACCGCTATGCAATCTCTATAGACAAACATTGCCAGTAGAATGGCCTTACTGAAGAGCTCAGTGACTTTCAACGTGGCACCATCATTGGATGCCACCTTAAAAACAAGTCAGTTTGTCAAATTTCTGCCCTGCTAGAGCTGCCCTAGTCAACTGTAAGAGCTGTTATTGTGAAGTGGAAACTTCTAGGAGCAACAACGGCTCAGCCGTGAAGTCGTAGGCCACACAAGCTCACAGAAAGGAAGCGTAGCACTCGGAAGCTTCATGAAATGGGCTTCCATGGCCGAGCAGTCGCACACAAACCTAAGATCACCATGTGCAATGCCAAGTGTCAGCTGGAGTGGTGGACTCTGGAGCAGTGGATGAATCACGCTTCACCACTTGGCAGTCCATCAGGCTGGGTTTGGCGGATGCCAGGAGAATGCTACCTGCCCCAATGCATAGTGCCAACTGCAAAGTGTGGTGGAGGAGGAATAATGGTCTGGGGATGTTTTTCATGGTTCGGGCTAGGCCCCTTAGTTCCAGTGAAGGGAAATATTAATGCTACAGCATACAATTACATTCTAGACGATTCTCTGCTTCCAACTTTGTGGCAACAATTTGGGGAAGGCCCTTTCCTGTTTCAGAATGACAATGCCCCTGTGCAAGTCAGGCCTAACTACCCGACCTCACTAATGCTCTTGTGGCTGTGGAAGCAAGTCCCCACAGCAATGTTGCAACATCTAGAGGAAAGGGGGGACAAACTTCATATTAATGCCCATGATTTTGGAAAGAGATGTTCTACGAGCAGCTGTCCAAATACTTTTGGTCATGTAGCGTATAACATATGACAAATATATGACTAGAGGAGCTTTGCATACTTTATGTTTATGTTAATCAGCAACTCTCACAGTCCGAGCTTGGCGGATGGTCCTTTATCAATACTGTATTTTTCCATGTTTCTCCAGATTCTAACATCATGGCCTCATTGGCAGATGGCTGCATTCAATTCACCCGCCATGCTGGTGATGTTCTGCTCAACTTCAACCGCCTCCGCAGTAGAAATATCCTGACGGATGTCACAATCCAGATTGACGGTCAGCGCTTCTGCGCTCACAGGGCAGTCCTCGTGGCCTGCAGGTACGTTCAAGACCCAACTACGTGTTTTTCGGCCAAACGTCCTTCTTGTGCTATGCGACTGCCATTTGTGAGAGAAAAGGGCACAATCCTAACATGCGATTTTCACATTTTTTCCCGTTTTATAGTGGACTCTTTTACTCCATATTCACCGACCCCCTGAAGAGTAACCTGAGTGCCATCAGCCTGGACCCCACGGTGGACCCTGATGGTTTTGCCATCCTGCTGGACTTCATGTACACCTCCACCCTGACCCTGAAGGACAGCCTGGTTTTGGTTACCATGAACACAGCGTCATACCTCCAGATGGAACATGTGGTGGACACCTGCCGCAGGTTCATCAAGTCCAGGTACAAACAACATTTACATAATTGCTCGTCCATTTATACTTGGTTGGTAGCCTCCTAGTGCCTGGAACTTTTCCTGGTCGGGTCTGTGAATATTCCAGGCCTATTATTTTTTATTTTTTTACTTATTCACATCTGAATAGTATCTGTTTGGAACTAAATGGGTGTTTCTCCTTCTTTCCTGGTCCTTTTAGAGAGCAGTCTGTGACTCTGCAGAGAGATGAGGTACTGACTAGCCCGATGCGTCTCTCTCAGGACCTCCCTGCTTTCAGGGCTCTGGATGGGTTGGCGACCAGCCCCAGCCACACATCCATGTCTCCCCTCAGAGACCGGAGGAGCTACTGCCCCAGTGTATTCACTGGTATCAATGCTTCGGGTAGCTCCCACCACGTCCACGGAAAACACATCCCAATGCCCATTGGAAAGCTGCCAGACGCCCTCAATTTCAGTGACCTCCACAAAGGGGATTCCATCTCTCAGAAGCTCTTCTCTCCCGCGAATCGCACAGAGGCCACCACCATCGTCCACCACCCTCTTTCATCCCAGTCCTCATCCTCCTCCGTTACGATCCTCCGCCCCCTCCCCTGCTCCAGCCGCCCGTCGGGGCCCTTTATGGGGCTCCAGGGACCTAAACACAGAGGGGCCTCCCCCATGGAGGAGGACAGCATCCAGCCCCCCCAGCCAGACTCCCTCAGCCTGTCCCCAGGCTGCAGCAAAGGTGTGATCTGCAGCCCGCAGAGCCCCCTCCGCTCTGACTGCCAGCCCAACTCCCCCACCGAGTCCAGCGGCTGCAGCAGGAATGCGACCCAGCCCTCTGGCTGCTCCCAGGAGCCCAAGGCCCGCAACTGGAAGAAGTACAAGTTCATCGTGATGAACCAGACCTCCAGGGAGAAGGACGATGATGAGGCCCAGGGAGGGAGCGCTGAGGCTGGGGACTGCACCACTCCTCAGGGCTCTAACAGGACTAGTGGATCAGAGGGACCGATGAAGGAGCTGCAGGCTGCAGAGATGGTCAACGTGCACGGAGAAGAGATCCTTGTCCCACAGGCCAGCCATCACAACATTAACCAACTGAGATGCTCCTCCTGTGGTACAGATGCCCCTCAGCACCTGATGGTGTGTCCCCGCTCCCCTGGCACCTACAGCGGGGAGGACAATGAGCTGCACTCTGAGTACTCCGACTCAAGCGGTGGTGAGTACTGTACTTCAATTAGTGGGGACAGTGCTATAAACATTGACGCAGTACATTTACATTCATGCTGTTCTACTTTTCATTGACTAAATCTCAATGTTTCTGTTGTAGAGAATGGTTGCAACTTCTGCAACTCAAAGTTTGCGGAAGCGGACTCCCTGAAAGGCCACATGCTCCAGGTCCATGCTGACAAGCCATACAAGTGTGACCGGTGCCAGGCTGCCTTCCGTTACAAAGGGAACCTCGCCAGCCACAAGACTGTCCACACCGGTAAGACATCTTAAAGGAGAGAATCGCCCATTTTCAAGGGTTTATCGTATTTGTGCATCTCTGTGCGATGCACCAGGATTCACCTGGTCAGTCTGTCATGGAAAGAGTAGTTCCTAATGTGTTGTGTGCTCAAGCGCACATACAAGGTCCTGGAATGGTATCAGTGTTTCATGTTTTTTAAAAAAATACTTCTTGCAATCCAGGCGAGAAACCGTACCGCTGTAACATCTGCGGTGCTCAGTTCAACCGGCCGGCCAACCTCAAGACCCACACCCGAATCCACTCAGGAGAAAAGCCATACAAGTGTGAAACGTGTGGCTCTCGCTTCATACAGGTGAGGAAACCGCTATGAACTGTGATTCACTCATGAAGAACAGCTATGTCCAAAACTGTATGTGTTATTGTAATTATATTATTTTATATTTACTTGAATTTATCTCCGACAAATCTAAAGTATCTTATGGATTTTCTTCCTAGGTCGCGCACCTCCGCGCCCACGTGCTGATACATACGGGGGAGAAGCCGTATCCCTGTGAGATCTGTGGGACACACTTCCGCCATCTTCAGACCCTCAAGAGCCACTTGCGCATCCACACAGGAGAAAAGCCCTACCATGTAAACACCTTATCTTTCCGTTCACTTGACCCAGTGTGTATCGGCTAAATTGGGACTGGTCCACTTCCTCAATCCCTTCCTGGCTTCCTGTGACTGTCTATCAATAGCATAAGCAGAGTATCGCTATATACAAGCCAGGGCATCAGCTTAAATGAATATTGGCTATAGCCTCTGTCCTCCCGCTAACCCTTCATTGAATGCATGAATGAACCCGTTGACAGACAGTTTGATTGAATTAGTGACTCATTGCGTTCCATTCTTTTCTTCCTCAGTGCGAAAAATGTGACCTCCACTTTCGCCACAAGAGCCAGTTGAGGCTGCATCTCCGGCAGAAGCACGGCGCGGTCACTAACACCAAGGCTCAGTACCGCCGGGCGAACACGGACATGCTCGTTGGCTTGGCCAAGGCCTGCTAAATGGACACTGGGAAGATGGAGTTTGATTGGCAAACAACCGTCTTACGGTTGTAGTAACACATCATAGCGTCTTACGGTTGTAGTAACACATCATAGCGTCTTACGGTTGTAGTAACACATCATAGCGTCTTAGTACCACACTGTCAGAGATTGTTGTGTTTGTTGGCAAATGGCAGATGGCTTCCCTCCAAATGTGAACATAGAACCATATTGTATAATTCATAGACATTCTACATTATGTTTGTATAGAAGTCCGGTACGTACTGATGGAATGTACATTTAGAAAATTATAGTTTTGGAATATGAATTCTTATATCGTGTAATACTTTTTTGCTGAATGTTTTCAATTGAAGGACAGTGTTCTTTTAGAAGACACTCAAAACTGTTAGAGAATGAGAAACACTGTTACATGGGGTACAATTATATTATAGATAAAGTATATTGGGGCATGTTCAGCTGAAGATAAGCTAATTTATTATCCAGTTCTTTGTAGTTTCTTATATCTTGTATATTGTGAATACATATATATATATATATATATATAATGTAATATCTATCCAGATTACCCTCTGCTGGCAGAGTATGTCTGTAATTACTAAGGTACCAGCCGCTTTTGTCTTTCTACCTAGTGAAAGTTTGTTATTTGCGTCTGTCATTTGGTCAAAATAATATATTATCCGACACGGGTACATATGCAATGTATTTAAGGTGCCTTACACTAAGTTTTTTTTTTTGTCTATTCAGTTCATTACCACAAAGTCCTACGTCAGCACTTTCTACCGTATTTGTTTTGTCTGCTTTTTGTCTCAGGCCAACAAGCTGTAAATACGCCAGCTCTCAAGCTACAAGTCCTCAGGACCGTTATCAACATTTGTCTTTGTAAACTGCAGAGCTTTATGTGACATAGAAATAAAGGAATGTGTTATGAAAACACGAGTGCGTCTTTTGGTATCATTTGTCAATGTGACAATGCAAATAAGAACGTCTCGGAAATATCACATCCTATCATGATCTGGATTGATATGTGATAAACTTGATAGTATATGTGGGGAGACGCAGACCGATGTATTACCCAGGGGGACGGGAAACGGGTTAACCATGTATGTTTAAGAACCATATTTAAGTTTTTTTTTTGTACTGATATTCTACCTTTGACCTGTTTCTTCTGCCAGTATCAAATGTCTGCCAGTGTTGACTGTTATGGTTCAAGTTTAATGCCAGACTGAGCAAAGGGCACACTGATAATGTTTTGGCGACACTGTGTTTCTGTAGCCACTGATGTGACCTATACAAGCCTCTCGGTGAATAAAAGCCTTCTCATTAAATTCACATTTTAAAATCTCTATTACACAGTGTATTTCATTAAACTAAATAATGTGCATTCACAGAAAATCAATTTTGGCAACCCAAGTTATCATTGAAAAGTTATTTTTTTGCATTGGGAAAGTTTCTGAAGATTTGTATTTATTTAAATGTGATTAGTGATTAATTTACATGTGTCAATCAAGTTTAAGGTCAACTCTGTAAGGTGAAAAAAAACTATTTTTTCTTCTTCCCAAAAGAAACATTGAACATCTAATAGTCAAATGAGTGTCAAATTAAGTGTGCTAATTCTAATTTTGGCAATTGTCTGTTTTGTGGTGGAAAACTGAGTGTGCCGAGCATAACACGTCAACCCTGTTACCCATAGAGAAGTAGGCTAGAAATGTTTAGTGAAGCTTGCATTCAATTGTCCATCCCTGTTGCACACAAGCTTCCGTTCCCCCGGTTACAAGGGAATTTATGGCTGATGAAATCATCAACCCTGTCACTTTAATTTGAGTTTTTCTTAATTGAACCTTTTGAGATGGGAAAGCATGTTTAATATGAAGTTGTTATTAAGTGGAATGAAGTTAATGACAGAATGTCAAAATTAGGTGAATAAATGGTTATTTTTTACAAAATGACACTGCCCAAAAGGCACTCTATTCGTGGAATGACACAGGTAGTGAAACAGGTAGAGTTTGGCATTATAGTTGACTTATGATTGTGTAACAATATTGAATGTCCTCATTGGTCATGTAGACAGACAACACATTTTGTTTTAATATTAGGCCAGAGTTGAAAAAGCACTTGTATTCCCATAAAATAATTACATTTAGTTTATTAGTGCTCTTTGAAGATACGATGATTCAATGGACATTTTCCTTGAGCACATAACACAGATAAGATACAAGATACAATTCGATGATTGTGTATAATTCATTGCATAAGATGTGAATGCGGGAGTTTAGAGGGACAATCAGCAGTTGAAACAATAACAAAGCATCCTCCCCTCAAATGTGGGATGGGGCTGAAGAAATGTAACCACTCTCAAAATCATAGACAGAGCTATGGATGCAAGTCATGACCAGCCAGGGTATCAAAAATGCTAGTTTTAACCATGTCGAGGCTCTAGTCTTTGTTTTACATTGACTTTGTTCAGAAACATTGGAGAAAAACAAGCTTGTATTTTGGGTTCTGATAGGGTACGGCAATTAAACTAAGCTCATGAGGCATTTATAAGTTATATTCTTCAAGAAACAATGGGTACATAGCACTAAGTCAAAAAACGGATGTACTGTAGCAACTGCCGATTGCCCGTTTAAATTGAGAAATTGACATGAAAAACTCGAATAACAAATAAAGTCAAAATGGCGACGTGATATTTCTCAACAAGTGAACCACTGGTGATGTCAGTCTGCCCTCTGCTGGCTTATTGGGTTGACTGACATGGAAGTGATTCCTATCTGTACCCATCAGTATTTCCATTGTGGTTACATGGTTAGGTAGTGTTGCAGTGGAACTGTACATTGTTACATAATACTTACTATGATGGCTGTTTGTACACTTAAATAACACAATTGCGTTCTGTTTAAAAAAAATATTTAAATAAAATGTAACTATAACTGGCTATAACCACTCACCCTTGAATTGAGCAATATCACACCAGGACCTAAATGGCATATATTATATAAGCACATTTGTGATCATGGTAGCCGACAGAAAGCTTGGATGAAATCAAATAAATTGTAATGTAAACAACGAAGGAGTTTGGTCTGATACGGCAAACTAGTTATACCAACAACAACCATTAGTACAAGGCTTGTGGTAGGCACAAAATGAAGAGATTATAAACTAGTTATACCAACAACAACCATTAGTACAAGGCTTGTGGTAGGCACAAAATGAAGAGATTATAAACTAGTTATACCAACAACAACCATTAGTACAAGGCTTGTGGTAGGCACAAAATGAAGAGATTATAAACTAGTTATACCAACAACAACCATTAGTACAAGGCTTGTGGTAGGCACAAAATGAAGAGATTATAAAATAGTTCAAAAGATATCAAAATCTCAGTGAGGAACAATTATATTGAGCTCTGTAGAACTAGCCACATTAGTCTCAGGGACCCGTCAGAAAACAGTTGAGAGACACCCTTGAAACAGCGTGACCTGTCTGACTGGAACTACTGGTGAGTTTGTCTGGCTCCGTAAATTTTCACCTGTCGAAGTCTAGATTCTTAGGTTGACTGTTCCCTTGAAATAGTGTGACCTTCTGTGAATGCTGGAATGACCTGTTTTGAGTGGCTCCATAAGTATTCACCTGTCAAAGGAAATAAAGCACAGACACAGAGGGGGGTATATTTGGTTTGTTTGTATTTGACGATTTCTCCCACTTTACATGGCAACATACTCCGATTTGACAAAACTGGTCCTTCATCCTTTGTCGCATAATCAAAGATTTAACAAATAACACACAACAGAAACTTAACTGTCGGGAGCTGATCTTTGTGCACTTTTGTAATGACACGTACATAACACAGCCATGTCCTCGTTGGAGAACAAGGTAAGCATTGGACTTCACATTTTCAGCCACACTACATGGGGCGACAAACCATGTCCGTATTTCAGCATTCGGGAGAACACCAAATACTCTTTCATGTGCAGTGACACAAACTTGCAGATAGTCCCAAGTTTAAACTTGATTTAACAAGTTTAAGTTCAAAATTGGTCCCACACCGTATGTGCAGTAACAACTATCGTTGCCATGCCAGTTTAATCCACAAATTTGTAATACTGCAATCACGGCTGCTGTGACTCGATTCCCTGTGGTACTATGGGACCGCAGTTCATACTTCTTCCAACATGAGACTGGTGCTTTCTATATTTTATTAGTACACAGGGAAAGTTCATAAGACAATGTTCATCTCTGAGTACCTGTTCCTCGAGCTCTACCGTCCTGTAGGTTCAGTCCAACCCTAATCTAACACAAGGTTTCCCAACTCGGTCCTGGCGCCCCCCCTGGGTGCAACCGTGATCTAATTAGCTGGTTAATAAACTGAATAAGGTTAGTTATAACTGGGGTTGGAGTGAAAATGGACAGGATGGTAGCTCTCCAGGAACAGGGTTGGAGAGCTCTGATTTAGTCCATAGAAGTGCTTGGTCGGTGAAAATGCACGTTTTCGCTTAGGGAACGGCTAACAATGGTGTGTACGCAGATTTTATCACAAAAAAAAAAAACATTAATTTAACATACAGTACTGTATATGCCTCTGCTTGACAACAAAAATAAGTGCCTCGCCAAGCTAAGAGCAATTATATTAGTCTTGTCCCTATACAAAGCCACACGACTACAATGACAGGCTTGTCAGTTGGTGTACAACTACCGTAGTGAAACCCAGTGTGGTTGGTCAGTAGAGCATCTTACTACCCATCTTATTCACTCTTACACACACATTCAATTACACCCTTGGAAGAGCAGCTCGGCACTGACAAAAAAAATGTTTGTTTTTTTTAATGTAAAAAGTAATTTTGAATGGACATGTAAACTGAGTATAGTGTTGCTGCAGTTGATACAAAGACAAACGAAACGTAACTGTGAATGTTACAGTTGTTGGCAGTTGGCGGGGATTTCAACCCTCTTTGTCCAGGATGGCTTTGACGTTGTCAAAAACCTGAAACAGAGAGGGAGAGAAAGAGATGCATTAGAGAAAACAAGAGAGACATTGTGTTTTTTGACAAGTGTGTGATTGCCGGAGGGTGCAGGGGAACAGAGAGAAAACCAATAGGGAAAGAAAAAAAACTCAGACAGAGGGAATTAACACAAAACTAAAATATAAGTTAAGAGTGAATAACTTTGCGCTAATGAGTGTGTTCCAACTGCCCATCTTGTGTGCCTTCAATGGCTGTAAACTCCTTTGCTTACCTCGTCCACACCGCACGAGGCATCCACGGTGCGCACCTTGCCCTGTTTCTCATACAGTGAGATGATAGGCCGTGTCGACTGCAGGTATGTCTGGATCCTTCAGGGGAGGAAATGGAAGCTCAAAAACATGCCTGACCAGCACCCAGGACTCAGAAGAGACCCAAAATGGGGTCACAATGACGTATATACAGCAAAGCTAAAAACAAAATCGCAATCTCAAAAGCAATGTTTTTTTCACTAGAAAGTTCATTATTAAAAGGTCCATTATGTCGTTTAGTGTACAACCCGACTGATTTCATACAGAAATACACGTTATAGATCTGTCACACTCATTGAAATAGTCTGATGAATGGTAGATCTGTTGTATATGCAATATTTCTATGCTTCCCATCTGTAAATTGTTTTAACGTCTTATTACTTTCAGTTTTGTATCACACCTTACAACTACAGAAAATACAGTATTTTTGGTGGCTAAAACTATATTTCACAGCAGTTTAGATGGTACAATGATTCTCTACACTTTGCTTATGTGTCGTATGAACTGAAATCAGGCAAACATTTTAGAAACCAGGAAATGTAAGTACCCTTTTTTTTTTTATGAACAAGAGCGGTGTCTCCTTTTGAGAGTTCCAGTTCATATGAAAGAGGTCAATGGTCAGTGATCATTGAAAGCCTTAGTGTTTGGACGCTACCTTTTCTCCAGGCTCGCTCTGTTGTCGTCGGTGCGCCCGCTGCTCTTCCCTCTTTCTAGACATCGGTCGATACAGACCTGTAGACAAGCAAAAACACAGAGCTCTCAGCAGAAAACATTACACTGTCAGCTAAGCAATAAAGACATTAACACTAGGATTAACACAAATGTGGCTTATATCGGAGGTATGCCTTCCCCTTCCATTTCATCCCCTCCCCTTCCTCTTGGGAGACCCCCCCCCAAAGGTGTTTTATTACCTCACTAGTACAGTCGAAGAAAAGCACAAATTTGACGTTAGCCTTCCCTTCCATGACAGTGGTCCACCCCTGGAGGTTGTCTTCATTTCGGGGGAAGCCGTCGATGAGGAAGCGGAACTTCTTCTCGTCCGTCTCCATGGTTTCCTCCATGGCCTGAGGACAAAGGAAAGTGAACGTTAAAAAAGGGACATTCTGCCCCAAATCAAAGGCAGACTTTTTTTTATGTCTAAAACATGGTGAGTCTTTATTACACACCAGCTGTAGACCTTCCTGTAGATCTGACATCAAAAATATTTTGAGGTGAACTATTTCTTTAGAGTATGGATTAATTCAGCCCATGGAGCAATGAGAGAAACTATTTCAGTAAGAGGAGGGGGGAGAAAGACTTACTCAGACCACAATGACTGTATAGTGCTACTACGCTCTACCCCATGTTTACTAAGCGAATAGTAATTCTGATTCCTAACTTACTGTACGTCAACAGCCAACACAAACCTTGTAGCCATAGGTACCTGGAGTTGGTGCATACCTTCCTGAGTAAGTTAATGGTGATCTCGACAGGGACGATCTTGCCATCCTTGATGTAACTGTCAATGAGCTGTCCGAACTCTGACCCCTCTCGGCTTCGCTCGGCCCTCAGCAGGTCTCCGGCAGACAGGTGAGTGTAACTGTAGTTCTGTGAAAAACGCAAATTAATGCCAGCTTTTACTAAAACAACACAACGCACTCTGAGAATAATCACTGATCCAACCGCTTACAATAGTACAGAAACATACCTGTTCTGTACTAACAAAGTATGTTACTTTCCATAGGAATCAATTGTCTGGGACTAATGTCATTTATAAAAAGGAGTCCAATAGTAACAATGCATTAAGTAGAGAATACACAGAAAATAACATTGTCATAGGCATTGTGGGTTATTGTTCTAAAATTATGCTGCTGTGCTCCATTGACACTGAAAGCAAGGGGAGGGATTTTTATATTTCGCTGTATGAAGACAGGCTTTATAAGTGGGTGGCTGGCTTAAGAACGCGTGTGGTTTCGTCATGCTGGAACAGGATGCTTGCGCAAACACAAGTGGCCCAGCTCTGTTTGAATATAGGTCTAAACAAAGTCATTTGCAAATGCAGGAAACAGAAGAAAGCCCATGGGGAGCTACAATGTAGTGCGTTAACAGTCAGACAGCTGAATAGCAGTAGTAGTTTATCTTTTGACTAAAACCCCACCCAGACTCAGATACACGTCAGCCTTCATTTCTCAATACTACTTGTTCAAGGGCATTGGCTGGAGGTTTAGAGCAGGTGCATTGCAGATAAACTGAACTTTACATAATGTGAATTGTAAAACAGCTGAACTGATAAGATGTAGACTACACATGGGTGTGACATCAAGAGCAGTGCATAGGTTACTCTGTGTATGTAGCTAGAAGCCTTTCACAACGAACATAGAGCTAGCCCATTCCGAGACGGTATATACCGTCCATTCACGAACCTGTCTGCCGGCTGAGGACAGCGCCCCGACGATGCCAAAATGCTCGGTCTAAAATGTAAACACGTCTCCCACCGAAGACGGAGGCGACTACAGTTGCTAATTAGCTTTCTGCGGGCGCCGCACACCTGTGTGTAACGGAAGGACGCCCACAAACACGTTGTAACTGAAAATTAAGTGTCAGCTGCAACTGTTAAAACCGCTTAAAAGTGTACATTCTATCTCTGGGAAATTATGTTTGATGCCATATCTAAGTAGAGGGCTTTATGTATCTATGTACTGCAATTGAGAAGCACATTTAAATGGAGTATTTGGCTGCCAGAGGCAATTCGCCTCTGAACATAATAGGTCTTTGGACTAAAAGGAGTAGGCTACCCTCTTCTGTCACTTGGTGAGTCATAGCCCACTGACTCCTGAGGGGTATACTACCAAGCAGGATCAATGAGTTTTCCAGATGAAATTGACTAAATATTCTGAAAGAGTTCATTTTTAAGAAAAACTAGAAATGGGCGTAGTCTAATTTACTCAACAACCAATAACCAAAAAAACATTTCTGGATGTTTATCAACGTTTGCTAGCTAACACATTGATTCTGCTTTGTAGTACACCCTTCTGATATTCAGGAAAAATCTTCAGATAGTTTGCTTGTTGAAAGGTTGACTGATTGAAATATAATGTATTAATTGCTCACATGACTAGCTAGTTAGCTGGCTAGCTAGTGTAGTCTTGCATAGCTATGCTAGCTAACATAACAAGTAGATTACATTGAGGACAAGAAAGGGAAGTTGATCCATTTAGCTGGTCTCGCGTGGACAGAAGCCAACAAAAGTGAGCACAAACCCCTCATATCTGTTAGTGTTTCCCCCCCAACACAATTCAATGCCCTGTCAAATTATCTCTGTCCTTTTCATTGTTCTTTTCTCGCCATCTTACCTCAACGATTCTGGCACACTGGGTCCCTTTCCCCGCCCCAGGCCCTCCCAACACGAACACAACCTGCGGCTTCATGATCAATGCGGCCCTGTACACAACGCTCGGCACCTTCGCTGATAACCTACTCAGTAAATGGAAAATCATAAACCGACAAACCAAACAATACACTAAGTGAACCCGGTTCGATGAAGAACAGATCTAATGCCCGGTTGATGCGTGTCAGTGGGAAGTCCGCCAAAGCAACACGACTTCCGCGTTTGACGTGGCCAACCAATGGCAACAAATGGGGGAGTGTCCAATGGGTGTAAATCACGCCCACATGATGTAAACTTTTCAATACAGGCGTCTAATGACGCCTCTCCCTCTGTGGTTGCCGCTGTCTTATCCTCCCAGCATCAGCACCTAGCCGAACTGAACAGCGACCGTTGTCGAGGAAATGATGCTCTACCAAGCGAGGGAGTTGGAGCAATAATGCTCAATCGGGAGACGGAGGTATTATATATGGATGATTCGTGTCACCAAAACATTTTAGGGATGTCTGGGCGTCTGGGTATCACACCTAGTCGCGGGCACGTTGTTGAATCTCTCGTTGCGTTCTCTCACCATTTATGATGCACCATTCATGATGCGAGCTTCCCTCATCATTGATCCCAAGAATGGAATGAAGAAAACGTTGAAATAGCGCTAAGGCGATTTATTGTCTCAACAGGGCACCATAGCCTGCCACGCGCCGTTTCGTTGATTTATATAGCCTATAGGCTATACTTAGCCTACTATCGTCGGTTTTTAGGTAGGATATGAGCCATTGTATAACGTCTTCTTGTTGTGACGACCAAGACTATCTCATTTGAGGGCGCCGTACAGATAACAGGGCTATGCAAGCCATCCGAACAAAGGCACCCGAACAACCCCAATTGACACACCTGCTGCCCCGTCGCCACTGACATGACAACGCTGAGTCGAAGAAGCAGGTGCAAAGGGCACCGACCTGCAGCCGGACGCGTGGACTCGAAAAGGAAGTGGGATTTCGGGCTCGCAGAGAGTAAACAGCATCCCGGAGGGGGACCTATTGCAGTTTCTGGGGACAAGCACCAAGGGCAGTGCGGCACACAACAGTCACATCGGGGAAGGCTGCAGGGGGCTGTTCAGTGTACCTTCCCCACACTCACTCTCCATACCGCACTTGCATTAACGTTCCGTTTTCCCAGTGCAGAAAAATGCTTAACTGCTGCTGTATTGATTTGATATCGAATGTTGCCTCAATGTCTGTATTCAAAATGATGCCTCTATTTCGTTTTCTTCAACCCAGTAATTTGACCGTATCAGCGATGGGTAAATGAAAAGATTGATATTGATTTAAAAGCTGGATGGAATCCGAGAGGGACTGATGTGCATACTGGTCAGGTATCGTCTTCTCCCTTCGTCTCTGGTTCTGCTTACTCTGCTACTTGCCAGCACCATGGGCTGTATCCAGAGCATCTCCTGCAAGCCTCGCATTAGAAGGGAGAACATTGTAGTCTACGAGGTATCGGCCTCCATTGACCAGTGCCCAACGGTGATAGAGGAGAACTCGCCCATAGTGCTGCGGTATAAGACACCTTACTTCAGGGCCTCCGCAGGGATCGTGATGCCTCCGGTGCCCCGCAATGAGACCTGGGTGGTGGGTTGGATCCAGGCTTGTACACAAATGGAGTTCTACAATACTTATGGGGACATTGGCATGTAAGTTCTGAGTTGATGCCATCCACCATCAGTCATCTCGAAGTGCCACTCATTCAATCTCTGACACACACACTCTCTCTCTCTCTCTATGACACACACACACTACGCCCACAGCACTTAAGTGTATTGGCCTAGGATTTAGTTCAGTGGGCTAACACAGTCTTGAGTCACTTGGCCAGACAATCCTAGTCTGTCACGTGAGCTGTAATATTGTCTGTTTGTATCAGTTGTAGACCTTGGTGAATTTCGAGCGCCGGTGAAATTCTAGCCGTGCATGGCCTACTATAAAAACAGAGTCCCATTAAGTGAGGTCTTTGCACATGTATCATGTTCTGTTGTATTGTTTTGTGTATTACTAAAGACATTCTGCATGTCCACTACCCCAGGTCCAGCTGGGAGTTACCAGAGCTCCGTGAGGGCCGGGTCAAGGCCATCAGCGACTCGGACGGGGTCAGCTACCCATGGTACGGCAACACCACTGAGACGGTCACCCTTACGGGTCCCACGTCCAAACCGTCGCACCTCACAGTCAGCATGAACGACAACTTCTACCCCAGTGTGACCTGGGCCGTTCCCATCAGCAACAGCAACACGCCAATGCTGTCACACATCACCCGAGACCAGAGCTTCATCACCTGGTTGGTTGCCATCAACTCTGTCACCAAGGTAGGCTTCAGAAGATGGACTTTCTTGGATTTTGTGAACTGCTCTGTTAAATTGTATGTTTGGTTTTTTTTTATCTTAAAGGGATAGTTCACTTAAAAATCTAAGTTTGTCAGATGTTTTCAGACCTCTAAAGTGGTCTAATCTCAAAATAAATCCACATCCCACACCATCTGTTGTGTGAATCCAACAATATGTACCTCAATCCCAAATGAATGGTAAAGATTAGCCCCATCTAACTAGTTTGAGCGACACAACGGATGGTGTGCAATGTGGACTCATCCCAACATACTTGAGGTCTGACTTTTGTCTGAAAACATCTGACAAACTGTGATTTTGAAGTGAACAATCCCTGTACATTTTTTTGTTGTCGCTCAGTGTTAATTCTAGACCAGAACAGAAATGTACAGCGTTGGGGTCAAAGTAGGCTACAGATTGTGAAGCAATGCTCTAAGTGCTAACTGTAAAGCACTTTGGGTTGCAGCATATTACATATAAGTTGCTATAATAGTTAACTTCACTATTATGTTTTGGACTATCCAGGAGCGCATCGTGCTGCAGACTGTGCGGTGGCGGATGCGGGTGGACATCGCCGTGGACCCTGACATGCCCCTGGGCTCCCGGGCCTCCCTAGTAGGCCGTCCTCACCAGGAGCAGCCCCATATTCTCAACTACCAGGAACCAATACCCCCCAACGCCCTGGGACGACCCAATGCCAATGACGCCCAAGTGCTGATGTGGAGGCCCCGCAGAGGGGCACCCCTAGTGGTGATACCGCCCAAATAAGGTTGTAAAAGACTGAGAAAACACAATGTGATTAGTTCATGGTAATGAGGAAGTGTGGCCCATCGAAGGAGAGGGAAATTAGGGAAATTTGATAAGGGAAGTTCCCTTATCAAACATGGCAGCTGCAGCTCTTCACTCGCACCTACTGTCAGAGTTCAATGGATGATAGAAGTCGTGAAAAAGTTTAGGTATTTTCTCTGGACTGGACTGCATTGGAATTGACACAGCGGAAGTCTATAGAGCTAGACTGGTTTCAGAGGCAGGCTCAGCACTGCATCAGCGTTTGATTGAGTCCCGACTGTTTTTGGACGGCCACAGTGCTGTACTAGAGTTCTATCTATCTGCCTTTGGAAAGAAAGGGACAGAGCTATCGGAGTTCTACTGAGGTGGACTGAACACAGAACCTATCGTACGGTAGGTCTTATTGCATGAGAGAGAAAACGGTCGTTGACTGGAATAAGAATAGTATTTTGTATCAGCTGATCACACTTAGGACATGGAATGGAACTTCTTACATTGGCCATGATATCCTGAAAGCTGGAAAACTCCCTCAGTGCCAATTATGGACGTAACAGCCTTTAACATAGAACACTTTAAGAACACTTTGTTAAGATATTTAAATGAGGCAAATCCGATTATATGAATCTTCTGTTAGTTTAAGATAAACTCAACCATCCATCAGATTGTATTAAGAGCACCTACTTGGCATAAAGGTCTAAAACTAAATGGGCTGATTGTGGTCTCATTTAAATGTGCCATGTCTATGCACTCACATAGAAAGGTTTAAACGGTGTGGGTTTTCTGGTGTGAGTTGAGTATCTACATGCATACACATGAATGTCCAATGTCTCAATCCAAGTCTCAATCCAACCTGCTAGCCCCTAACCATATTGCTTATCTATACAATCGTTTCAGATCTACACCAAGTGCCTTGTGTTAGGGGCAAGTGGTTGATTTTGGGATTGGGCCATAGCGCCACAGTACACTATCAAGGCAATAGCCTGGGCTAGCGGGTTCATTCAGAGGGGCCCCTGCCATATGACACAATGTCACAAGACTCATGCTCCATCTGTGCTGCTCACCAGTTTCAGTCGTCACCTTCCCATCTGTCTGTCCATCCCTTTCATCACTCCATCATTTTCTCCCCTCTCTGCATGCCTCCAATCCCTCATCTCCACTTCAAGACTATGCAAACACAGAGGGACTGTTGACCGAGAGAGATAGAAGGATACATGATCAGGGAAAGACAGGGTGGTGGTAATATTCACAATGACGGCTTTGTCGTGTCCCCGAAATAGCTGCCATTGATTGGGTCTCTTTCTATCCACATTCACAAATTGTCCTTCTTGTGTAAGATGGAAGCTATTTCCATGTTAGATACACAATGAAATGAAAATATACTATATGAACAGTTTATGAACTTTTGAATTGGTACCAAACATATTCAGTGATCTCGGGCTCAATAGGAACCAGGATTGCCTTCATTAGGGCACACCACAGCAAAATGTTTTTCCAACACAAAACGCATTTCTTATTGGACGGGTTCGGGCAGTCTGTCCCTGTTTCCGCCCATTTTGTTCCATTCAGTGCCTCATGAATATGACCCAGTTGTTGAGAAACATCAAATAATTTATGACCTCTTACTCATCAAACAATCCTGCTTTGGGATTTCATACCTAGATGAAACAACATCCACAATACAAGCTCTTTTAATACAAAACATCGGTTTAAACCCTTATTTTACATTTGATCACTTAATTTATTCATTTTATCTTGCACAACAGGCCATTTTTTAATAAAAACATCAGCAACTGGATGTGTAATTCTTTGGATCTGAATGGCCGGACAATGAGCAGCAAGTTTAAAGCATTCCTTCCTTTAATCTTTATCTTCCTTGTCCCCAATAAAAGGACATCCAGTATCTCTACAGTCATTGGTCTCAACCCCTCCCCTCTGCAGTAAATGTGCTACAACCCAACGCTCCCACTAGGTGGAGCTGTCACTCAAAAACAAATGAGGGGCGGTAACCTGTGAGGCATTACATTCATTTAAATGTCCTCCCCCTTACTGACCATCAGTACCCCTAAAATACATTCATACTACAAATTCCCATTCCCCTACTCCCCAAATACATGATCAAATATTTTTTTAAATAGAGCATTAAAAAAACAGTAACGTTGGCAGTGAATTCTTGGATTCGTCGATGAATTCTCGTTGTTCCCTGTAAAATCCATTTTCCTATGATTCCATGCTTTGGTGAGTTTGGCTCTATCACCCCTGAGGTGAGAGGTCACATGTGAGCATAACCCTTCATATGCCCTGCATAGGCATCATAGTGGCTTCAGCTCCATGACGTGTGTGTGTTTGACGTGCATACAAGTGTGAACTGTGGAGGAGTCACATTCATGAGCCTGTTCGATCAAGAACTTGATGGCGTCACTATGGGAGAGTGTGGTTGCATTACTAACCCCATGCAACGTAAAGCACTTCGAATTTCAATAAAGAGCTTTAGAAATGCTATGACTTCCATCTTGACTACTAGTACCAGTATTGGACAATCAAAACCTTGTTTTGAAACCAGGCGACTCTCATCTGTTGTTGTGTACATGAAACATCTTACGACTCCTTCCGCCTACACTCCTTTCCCAGGAGTTCTGCTCCTCCTTGACTACGCGGACCTTCTCAGTAGCTCTGAGTGATTATTGCTTTTCGAGGTCGTTTTGGTTTCAGATTTTCAAAGAAAAATTCAAATAAAAAAAAAAAGACATTAAATGCACTATGCATTACATCGAATCAAATGTTATTGGTTGCATACAGATATTTAGCAGGTATGTTATCTGGGTTGAATGCTAGAACACAGAATATTAAAAAATAAAATTAAAAAGTCCTATGATGGTAGTGACTGCACATTACTGCTTATTAACTATCAGTTATTCACATGACTTTAATAAAATATTTTAGTTGTGTATATTGCATTTGATGACTTTATTATTTCATTCCAAGTCATCATCTCATCTCTATAGAGCTGCTGCCTATGCTCTCTGACAAATCTCTATTTTGTAGATCTTCACAGTAAATAAGGCATGCTTTTATGACCACTAAATACCAATACCTCACGAAGCAACTGCTCTCGGATGTATGCACTCTTGATCACTCATCCCTCTGTCTCTTACGTTGCAGGCGTAAAAAGAAACAGACCAGAAAACTAGCCGCGCAATGAATTATGGTCTTTGTAGTTAATTATCTGTTGGAAACTACATCGCACAGTTCTGGCATGGTCTTATTTATCTCTATAGAAACTGCAGCGCAATGTGTGTATTGAGCAAAGAAATAAAAAATTAAATGGAATGAAATGAAATTCAAATAATTGAACTAAGGTCGGTCAAAAATAACCGACATTTTGGTTAATTGCTCAGCACCACTTCTTGGCAACATATTCCTCCCTCCATCTTGCTCTGTGTGTCTCTTCTTTGGGGTTCCTGGGCTGTGGGTGGTGGAGGGGAGACCCTCTATACTTTGCTGTGGTTGATGGCAGGCCTCTTGCCCTCATAGCCATAGAGGAAGGTGGCAGCAATGACCAGCATTGCTCCCAGGAAAAACACACTGGGAGAGAGAGAAAGAAGAAGTTGTTAGAGCTATTATGGGCAGAAATGCATAATCAGGGCGTTTTCACATATGAATTCAGCTTCCTGGTGCGGATGCCTTGAAGAACTGCTGGTACTCTGGTCCTGGAAATTGGGCAGGGACAGGGATTGGTTTAGGCCAGGATTTGTTTGCGTTTCAAATATGCTTCATAGCACAGATCAGGGTATCAAATGCTCCAGGATCTAGATAATACAGGTATGTGTGAAAATGTCCTTGATTTGTATCGTTTCTTCTTATCTATATTTTACCCCTGAAGTCTGTGGAGACGTGAACCTTTAGTCCAATATGGACCTGGCCAAATGATTTATGAAAGTGTGTTTGTGTACCTGGTAGGGTCAAAGTCCTTCAAGCAGAAGTAGGATATGAGTGTCGACAGGATGATGGAGAGTGACGTGGCGAAGCCCTTCAGGATGTTGTCTGCATACTTAATGACTGCTGCTATGACCAACCCGCCCAGAGCCTGGAAACACACAAAAAGGACATGGGTTTGATGGAAGACACAATAAAAATACACACAAATACATAGGCGTTCATGCATGAATTCATGCACACATACACTTACTTTGCCTCTCTTTCTCATTTACTCTTGCTTTTCTCTCTCACACACACACACAAGTGTGCACACACACATATAGTGACTAGTCAGAATAGGCAGAGTAAAGGTTGTTAAGGTATTTTTTATAAAGAGGTTCACTTCCTTTTACGCTGGCTTACCTCACTTTACAGTAAATCAGGTTTGTATGGGCTACGTCAGGGGTCGGCAACGTAAGGCAATGGTGCCAGCCTTGGCACGCGACGGTATTTACCTTGGCACACCAAGGCTTGGCAAGCAACCCCACAAAATTAAAACAGTGGTATAGATATTTTTTCCTCACTTATTTTTGCCAGTTTATTTTTTTAACTGGAGAAAATATTTGAAATTGAATGCAATGGTTTTGATATTGCATTGGTATTCACTGCAATGTAGTAGTTCCCAAGGTATGTAATTCCTGATTAGCCAATGGGCTTTCATGATTTTGCAGGAGTTTCATATTATTAGTTCAAGGCAAGACGACCCACCTCACCTCTCCCGCCAAATTCAAATCCCAAGGCAGCGCAGAAGATGAGATTCATTTTCACATAGCTAGCAACTAGCAAGCCTTCTTTAGTTATTTTGAAAAGTTCAGGGCACAAAATGTAATCAGCAAAGAAAAATGTATTGCTTCTTGGACAAAGGAATATGGATTCGTTGAACTGAAGGACCGGTCTGTTGTAAAACTTGTTGTTTGGGCATTAAGTGTGCCCCATCCTTTTGAAACGAGACATGAGGAAAAACGTCAAGGATGAGGGGGACAAGGCAGAAGGAATCACAAGGGCGGTGTCCAGGTATGAAAAGCAAAGCAGTGTGTTTACAAATCTACATGCAGTCAAAAATCAAGCGCTCTAGCGACTCCTAGTGGCGGGCTGGGCGCTTGCAGGCTGACCCCAGGCATCAGTTGAACTGTGTTTCCTCCGACACATTGTTGTGGCTGGCTTTCGGGTTAAGCGGGCGGGTATTAAGAATCACGGTTTGGGGGGTCATGTTTCGGAGAGCATATGACTCGATCTTCGCCTCCTGAGCCATTTGGGGAGAATTTTTGTTGTTGTATTAAATAGATGCACCTGTGATTAGTGTGGCTCTTGATGAGTGTGTGGATGTGAATGACATTCCACATCTGACAGTTGTTGCAAGATACTGTGAGCTGCTTTGTCTTAAACCCATGCATGGTACTACTGAAGGAGAAGACGTAGCAAGAGCCTTCACCGATCATTTTGAGAGAGGTTGTCGATATTAAAAACACATTCGCTATTACAACTGATGGTGCCCCCGCTATGGTGGGGAAACAAAGGATTCGCAAAGCTGATTGAAGATAAGATTGGCCACCCCGTGGTTAAATGCCACTGCATCACTCACCAAGAGAATCTGTGTTCCAAGATGAAGTCCGTGGAGCTAAAGGACAGCGCGCCTCTGTTCAGCAAGCTATGGAATTCTTCCATTAGAACAGGGCTCCGGGCAGCCGAGCGGAAATGGAGGAAAACTCGCCTCCCTGCGGACCTGACATCCTTTCACTCCCTCCTCTCTACATTTTCCTCTTCTCTCTCTGCTGCTAAAGCCACTTTCTACCACTCTAAATTCCAAGCATCTGCCTCTAACCCTAGGAAGCTCTTTGCAACCTTCTCCTCCCTCCTGAATCCTCCTCCCCCCCCACCCCCTCCTCCCTCTCTGCAGATGACTTCGTCAACCATTTTGAAAAGAAGGTCGACGACATCCGATCCTCGTTTGCTAAGTCAAACGACACCGCTGGTTCTGCTCACACTGCCCTACCCTGTGCTCTGACCTCTTTCTCCCCCCTCTCTCCAGATGAAATCTCGCGTCTTGTGACGGCCGGCCGCCCAACAACCTGCCCGCTTGACCCTATCCCCTCCTCTCTTCTCCAGACCATTTCCGGAGACCTTCTCCCTTACCTCACCTCGCTCATCAACTCATCCCTGACCGCTGGCTACGTCCCTTCCGTCTTCAAGAGAGCGAGAGTTGCACCCCTTCTGAAAAAACCTACACTCGATCCCTCCGATGTCAACAACTACAGACCAGTATCCCTTCTTTCTTTTCTCTCCAAAACTCTTGAACGTGCCGTCCTTGGCCAGCTCTCCCGCTATCTCTCTCAGAATGACCTTCTTGATCCAAATCAGTCAGGTTTCAAGACTAGTCATTCAACTGAGACTGCTCTTCTCTGTATCACGGAGGCGCTCCGCACTGCTAAAGCTAACTCTCTCTCCTCTGCTCTCATCCTTCTAGACCTATCGGCTGCCTTCGATACTGTGAACCATCAGATCCTCCTCTCCACCCTCTCCGAGTTGGGCATCTCCGGCGCGGCCCACGCTTGGATTGCGTCCTACCTGACAGGTCGCTCCTACCAGGTGGCGTGGCGAGAATCCGTCTCCACACCACGTGCTCTCACCACTGGTGTCCCCCAGGGCTCTGTTCTAGGCCCTCTCCTATTCTCGCTATACACCAAGTCACTTGGCTCTGTCATAACCTCACATGGTCTCTCCTATCATTGCTATGCAGACGACACACAATTAATCTTCTCCTTTCCCCCTTCTGATGATCAGGTGGCGAATCGCATCTCTGCATGTCTGGCAGACATATCAGTGTGGATGACGGATCACCACCTCAAGCTGAACCTCGGCAAGACGGAGCTGCTCTTCCTCCCGGGAAGGACCCCGTTCCATGATCTCGCCATCACGGTTGACAACTCCATTGTGTCCTCCTCCCAGAGCGCTAAGAACCTTGGCGTGATCCTGGACAACACCCTGTCGTTCTCAACTAACATCAAGGCGGTGGCCCGTTCCTGTAGGTTCATGCTCTACAACATCCGCAGAGTACGACCCTGCCTCACACAGGAAGCGGCGCAGGTCCTAATCCAGGCACTCGTCATCTCCCGTCTGGATTACTGCAACTCGCTGTTGGCTGGGCTCCCTGCCTGTGCCATTAAACCCCTACAACTCATCCAGAACGCCGCAGCCCGTCTGGTGTTCAACCTTCCCAAGTTCTCTCCCACGTCACCCCGCTCCTCCGCTCTCTCCACTGGCTTCTAGTTGAAGCCCTCGCTGATCCGCAGCAAACAATACAAGACCATGGTGCTTGCCTACGGAGCTGTGAGGGGAACGGCACCTCAGTACCTCCAGGCTCTGATCAGGCCCTACACCCAAACAAGGGCACTGCGTTCATCCAAGAATGAGTGATCATGTATCAAAGGTCTAGGAGCACGGGACATGTTCCACAAAGTGAATCAGGCCCCAGTGACTCAGCCCAAACAGGGTAGAGGCACTGAGGCAGAGACAGCACCTCTGGCCTGCTCGCCTCCCTACCACTGAGGAAGTACAGTTCCCGCTCAGCCCAGTCAAAACTGTTCGCTGCTCTGGCCCCCAATGGTGGAACAAACTCCCTCACGACGCCAGGACAGCGGAGTCAATCACCACCTTCCGGAGACACCTGAAACCCCACCTCTTTAAGGAATACCTAGGATAGGATAAAGTAATCCCTCTCACCCCCCCTTAAAAGATTTAGATGCACTACTGTTCCACTGGATGTCATAAGGTGAATGCACCTATTTGTAAGTCGCTCTGGTTAAGAGCGTCTGCTAAATGACTTAAATGTAAATGTAATTAGATATTCAATAGACACAATTAGTTGTAATGCACATATGAAAATCATAACTGGCACGCAGATCGTTAGAAATTTGTAGGATAAATTGTCAAATTGGCACTCCACACAAAAAAAGATTGTCGACCCCTGGCCTACGTTATAATTAAATGTATGCGCTTTTTGAAACTATAACTTAAGTAATATTTACAGTACCTGCAGGGCTACAACGGTCCAGGTGAGTGAGTTGTAGCCTTGGAACACTCCGGACTCCCTCACTCTCTCTCCGTCGTACACAAACACTCCAATAAGACCAAACACCAGACCAAACAAACCTAGGAGAGGGAGGGAGATCAAATCAAAGTTTATTTGTCACATGCACAGGATACTTTATTTGCATTTATTTATATAACCTTTATTTAACTAGGTAAGTCAGTTAAGAACAAATTCTTATTTACAATGACGGCCTACCAAAAGGCCTCCTGCGGGGACGGGGGCTGGGATTAAAAATAAATGAAATAAAAAATATAGGACAAAACACACATCATGACAAGAGAGACAACACAACACTACATAAAGAGAGACCTAAGACGACAACATAAGGCCGCAAAACATGACAACACAGCATGGTAGCAACACAACATTGTAGCAGCACAAAAACATGGTACAAACATTACTGGGCAAAGTCCACAGCACAAAAGTCAAGAAGGTAGAGACACCAATACATCATACAAAGCAGCCACCACTGTCAGTAAGAGAGTCCATGATTGAGTCTTTGAATGAAGAGATAAAACTGTCCAGTTTGAGTGTTTGTTGCAACTCGTTCCAGTCGCTAGCTGCAGTGAATTGAAAAGAGGAGCAACCCAGGGATGTCTGTGCTTTGGGGACCTTTAACAGAATGTGACTGGCAGAACGGGTGTTGTATGTGGAGGATGAGGGCTGCAGTAGATATCTCAGATAGGGGGGAGTGAGGCCTAAGAGGGTTTTATAAATAAGCATCAACCAGTGGGTCTTGCGACAGGTATACAGAGATGACCAGAAACACTCAAACTTTTATAGATGCACAATCGAGAGCATACTGTTGGGCTGTATCACCGCCTGGTACGGCAACTGCTCCGCCCACAACCGTAAGGCTCTCCAGAGGGTAGTGAGGTCTGCACAATGCATCACCGGGGGCAAACTACCTGCCCTCCAGGACACCTACACCACCCGATGTCACAGGAAGGCCATAAAGATCATCAAGGACAACAACCACCCGAGCCACTGCCTGTTCACCCCGCTATCATCCAGAAGGCGAGGTCAGTACAGGTGCATCAAAGCTGGGACCAAGAGACTGAAAAATAGCTTCTATCTCAAGGCCATCAGACTGTTAAACAGCCACCACTAACATTGAGTGGCTGCTGCCAACATACTGACTCAAATCTCTATCCACTTTAATAATAAAAAATTGGATGTAATAAATGTATCACTAGCCACTTTATATAATGTTTACATACCCTACATTACTCATCTCATATGTATATACTGTACTCTATACCATCTACTGCATCTTGCCTATGCCGTTCGGCTATCGCTCATCCATATATTTTTATGTACATATTCGTATTCATTCCTTTACACTTGGGTGTATAAGGTAGTTGTTGTGAAATTGTTAGATCACTTGTTAGATATTACTGCACGGTCGGAACAAGAAGCACATGCATTTCGCTACACTCACATTAACATCTGCTAACCATGTGTATGTGACAAATAAAATTTGATTTGACCAGTTTACAGAGGAGTGTAGAGTGCAGTGACGTGTCCTATAAGGAGCGTTGGTGGCTAATCTGATGGCCGAATGGTAAAGAACATCTAGCCGCTCGAGAGCATCCTTACCTGACAATCTATAAATTATGTCTCTGTAATCTAGCATGGGTAGGAAGGTCATCTGAATCAGGGTTAGTTTGGCAGCTTGGGTGAAAGAAGAGCAATTACGAGTCGAGATTTAACTTTAGCCTGCAGCTTTGATATGTGCTGAGAGAAAGACAGTGTACCGTCTAGCCATACTCCCAAGTACTTGTATGAGGTGACTACCTCAAGCTCTAAACCCTCAGAGGTAGCAATAACACCTGTGGGAAGAGGGGAATTCTTCTTACCAAACCACATGACCTTTGTTTTGGAGGTGTTCAGAACAAGGTTAAGGGTAGAGAAAGCTTGTTGGACACTAAGAAAGCTTTGTTGTAGAGCATTTAACACAAAATCCAGGGAGGGGCCAGCTGAGTATAAGACTGTATCATCTGCACATAAATGGAGAGCTTCCTACTGCCTGAGCTATGTTGTTGATATAAATTGAGAAGAGCGTGGGGCCTAGGATTGAGCCTTGGGCTACTCCCTTGGTGACAGGCAGTGGCTGAGACAGCAGATTTTCTGACTTTATACACTGCACTCATTGAGAGAGGTAGTTAGCAAACCAGGCCAAAGTCCTCTCAGAGACACCAATAATCCTTAGCCGGCGCACAAGAATGGAATGGTCTACCGTATCAAAAGCTTTGGCCAAGTCAATAAAAATAGCAGCACAATTTTGCTTAGAATCAAGGGCAATGGTGACATCATTGAGGACCTTTAAGGTTGCAGTGACACATCCATAATCTGAGCGGAAACCAGATTGCGTACCCGAGAGGTTACTATCGACATCAAGAAAGCCAGTCAGTTGATTATTGACAAGTTTTTCCAACACTTTTGATATACAGGGCAAAATCGAAATAGGCCTATAACATTTAGGATCAGCTTGATCTCCCCCTTTAAATAAAGGACAAACTGGAGATAGGCTTTGCGATGATAGGAGCAGCAACCTTAAAGGGTCTAAATCATCTGACCCAGATGCAGCAGGTGAAAAACAGTACAGTGAAATGCTTACTTGCAAGCTCTTACCTAACAATGCAGTATTCAATATAAAAAACGATATCGAAAAGTGTCTTAAAAAGAGCATAGAATCAATCAGGTAAGTCAGGTAAAATACACACAAGAAAAAATGAGAATATACACTACATACAAGGTCAATACCAGTACCAATATCAATGTGCAAGGATACTGGTGATAGTTGAGGTAGTTATAGTATGTAGATGTAATCAGAGGTAGAAGTGACTGAGCAGCAGATAAATATTATAAATAGTATCAGCGGCGTATATGGTGATTGTGTGTGTGTGTGTGTGTGCGCACAAGGACACACAAACACACACACACACACT
Organism: Oncorhynchus nerka; assembly: GCF_034236695.1. NCBI lineage: Eukaryota > Metazoa > Chordata > Actinopteri > Salmoniformes > Salmonidae > Oncorhynchus > Oncorhynchus nerka. The sequence goes on along the minus strand of NC_088424.1, from coordinate 5,013,348 downwards.
CACAGATTTCAGTGATGCTGACCTAGCTGGATGTTGCGGACCCACACACTCTGTTTGGTTTCTTTGAGGATCTTCTCAAAGTAGACTCCAGCGAAGCCACTGGAGAAGCAGGCTATCAGTACGGCTATCACACCGACTAACTGGGAGCCTGCAGACAGAGGCTTCGAAGATGGCCCACCCAGAGACTCTGTAGGCCACTGTGGAGACAAACACACAGTACATCAACAACATTCAGTATGTAACATCCACAAACAAGGATGCGCATGTGGAGTATGGTTGCAAAATCCTGGAAACCTTTCATGGAGATCGTGTTACCACTGATTTATGCAAATGATTCTGAAAAACCTGTGAACCTGTGAAAAGTTTAGACTTCTGCCTCCCTAATGTGAATACTTGACTAATCTGACAAAAACACATCCAAACAGACCAACCAATTAGATTTGGTATGAATGAGAAGTTATTGACTTGTGGGGTGTGTTTAATCTTGTCACCTGTACGAGAGCGATACCAGTCATGAGGATGAGCAGAGATAGCCACTGGTAGAGCCCCAGTCTCTTGCCGAGCATGGACACTGAGAACAGGGCCGTGGTCAGGATTTTCAGCTGGTACGTCACCTGGTTGGGGACAATATCGATTTAAATTCCTGCCAGTCAAAACTGGTCAAGAAATGCAGTGTGGAGTCCCTCAGGGCGCCATTCTTGGTCCACTTTTGTTCCCCTTATACATGTTGCTACACACAAGCGCGCACACGTCACGTCTCTCACCTGGTAGGTAGCAGCATCCAGGTTGGACAGGGCGACATAAAGCAGGTTGTTCTGGAGTGTGTAGATGCCTGACGGGATGGCCAGCTTCAACGTCTCCATGGGCTTGTGGAGAATCTCTTCATTCAGCACACGATTCAATGCCCGAACACTGAAGCCTGACAGGAAGAGAAACAGAGATTTAACACCCATACACTGAATCCTAAGAACGAGATAGATAGACAAAGAGACTGTAGCATAGATCCTATAGATAGACAAAGAAACTGTATTTTCTGTGTTGTCATTGTTTATCCATTCACTGTGTCACAGACAGAAAGCCAGGCGGCCGGACAGCCAGATCGATCACTATACCCACTGTGGTCGTAGAAGACGAGCAGCAGGCAGGTGAGGATCTTGAGCAGCTCGGCCGAAACCACGGCTGAGGAGGCTAGGTAGCGCGGCCCCTCGCCCAGCAGCGTGCGCGAGTACCTCATGGTGAGCACCAACGAGGTGGTCTGCAGCACCAGCACTCCCAGGGACACGTACTTCAGCCGCGACTGGGACTGGGAGGCTGAGGGCAACGACATGGAGATGTGGCAGGACGACTCCTCAGAGCCAGGGGGCGAGGCCAGAGGGGACAACCCTGGGTTAGGCTGTGGGAGAGATGGACAGTAAGACAGGCTGTGGGTCACACATACAGGACAGTGAGGACACAGGCTGGGTTAGGCTGGAAGGCGGCTATTTAACACACGCAATCCCTTGGTAATTATAAATAAAAGTTCTGAATTTTCATAGCATTTCGAAAAGATTTTGTTTACGCATGACCAAAAATCTAATTTATGTTATAGTGAGTTTAAGGCAGTTAGGTGGAATACTACGAAGCTGTGTTGTTCGTTTCGAGAAGTGCTACCAACTGATTGATTTGACTCGGTATGGTTTATGCATCAATATCCAATGAAAAATGTTGCTGAGAAGTCAAGCTGCCAAATACATATTCGCAGGGAACATTGTTCATCAACCCAAATTGCACAATCACTTGTATTTAGGCCTTACACAGTAAACACATGCATTAACAGTGGAGGAGTCTAACCCACAAGAAACATGGTGAACACCAAAAAAAAGAGCTTGCTACTAGAAATGGAGGACAGACTATCCTGGGTGCCAGACTGTTTCTTGCTCTTTTTTCCAACTCCTTATGGAATTGTCATGCTATGTTTGGCTTGACGATGACAACAGAGTAGGCAAAACACAAACAGACCACATGCATACTTGAACTACCAGTATGCATGGCATGCCAACTCAAACATGTATACAGTAAGTACTAAAACCATCAGTCTCATCTGTGTACAGTGGTTCAAAAGCCCCAAAAAGACAAACAGTCATTCAACTATTAACTACTGAGAGTTAGAACTTAATTATATAAATACAATGATAGACTTTGGGGCAATTCCACGGAAACAGAATGACACACTGAGACTCAAGATTTTTTTTTTACGAGAAAAGTATGCCAAACAAGAACCGTTGATAGCAAAGCTAAACCATACAACTGCCCATTTTACACAAACACATTTACTAAAAAAAAACAATGCAGATGTGAAGTTTGGTAACAGAATGACGGTCAAATCTCCCTCAGTTTTTAACGTGACCATGTTTTCCCAAAAACTCTTAAATATCTACTCCAAATTAAGATTGAAAATATGTCTCAGATCACAGTACAGCATATTTCAGTACAGTACAGTACTGTGCTGTCCAAAATTGTGAAACGGATGTCTATGATTGGTTCAGAGTTGGACTGACAAAATGTCAACTTTTCCTTTGTCAGTTGGTGCTCAGTGGGTGAGGGGTGGTTACATCAAACAAAGGGGGAGCCTCATGGGTAGGTGTCAATAAGAGCCATGGGTAGGTGTCAATAAGAGCCATGGGTAGGTGTCAATAAGAGCCGGGAGGGGTGACATTAACTGGGGAAAGAGAAGAGAGAAAGGGGGAGGGGTTGTCCAGACTCACACTCTTGCTTTGACCACCACATAACAGAAAGAGAAAGAGAACAGTTATGAGCTGAACATAACAGTATTACAATGGAAGGGAGGACAGTAGCAAGTGACCAAAGGCGATTTGTGATTACCATGAATTCCCATTGTAGCCAATTCAGTCATTCTGTTACCGCTTTCTTGGTCATTCTGTTATTACAAGTTTTAAATCACTTCATAGATCATAAACCAAATGATCAGTAAAAATACTATAACTATTTGGTAGGTCTACCTTTACATGTTACTTATTTGAACTTTTCTTTATCCTCCCTGAATGTTTTTTTTTAAATGATGTGGGTTTTTGGTAACAGACAACAAGGCAAAATCTCTCAAACCTATAGAAGACAAATAAGGGGCCTGGTACAATGGTGACGCTGGGGGAGTGGTGCCAGGAAAATGACACGCTCTGGATAAGAGCGTCTGCTAAATGACTTAAATGTAATGTAATGTAATGACACCTCTCCATCAACGTCAAGTTTGGACACACCTACTCGTTCAACGTTTTTTCTTTATTTTTACTATGTTCTACATTGTAGAATAATAGTGAAGACATCAAAACGATTAAATAACACATATTGAATCATGTAGTAACCAAAAGATGTGTTAAACATATCCAAATATATTTGGGATTTTAGATTCTTCAAGTAGCCACCCTTTGCCTTCACGACAGCGTTGCACAATCTTGGCATTCTCTCAACCAGCTTCATCAGTTAAATCACCTGGAATGCATTTCAATTAACAGGTGTGACTTGTCAAAAGTTAATTTATGGAATTTCTTTCCTTCTTAATGTGTTTGAGCCAAATCAGCAATGGAACCATATGCAGCGGTCTAACACACTACCCAAACTGGACGTGTCGCGTGCGCAAGCGTTGCAAAATAAATGTACACATACATGTTATTCAATCATTGCACCCACACTGCTTGTGCAAGCCAACGAGCATCTGCGTTGCCAGGCGCTAAAATAGTTGCTTCTATTTGTGACGCCAAACGCGATACAAGTCCTGCCTCTCCCATCTCCTCATTGGCTTTTAGAAAAATCCTGGAAGGAGGAGAGATGACTAGAAACGATTCGGTTAACCGTTTTATATATCCCATGATAAATTAGCTAGCAACAGCAAGCTAGCTAGCTAAATTGCCATACATGTTTAATGCATTTCAACCTGTCCACAAATTAATATAATTGGTTCAGTGTTTGTTTTGATATTTCAACCTGCGTGTCGTGATCGCGTTTGGTGTGGGGGGGGGACAAAATCAAGTTGCCGGTTTGGGCATGGTGTTAAGACACTGCATCGGAGTGCAAACTGCATTGCTACAGATGCTGGTTCGAGACCCGTGCCGGCCACGACAGGGAGATGACCGGGAGACCCAAAAAGCGACGCACAATTGGCCCAGCGTCGTCCGAGTTAGGGGAGGGTTTGGCCGGCAGGGATGTCCTTGTCCTATCGCGCTGTAGCGACTCCTGTGACAGTGAATTAAATAGTTTCTTCGTCATCTTGCTAGGTAGACATCTAGCTGTGGCCATCTGGCTACGATCAACAAGGGCATTCTACAAAATAGCAACATTAGAACAGCTAACTAACATTTGTGATGGGGGGGGGGAAGAAAAAAAACCTATACAGTTACATATCAGGATATTATTTTTGACGATATATCGAATGGACAATACCAAATATTATTTTTGCGCTAGTTGGCAGTACATGAACCAAAAGTTCAGTATGTTTCCTTCATAGCTTGTTCTCAATCTCAATCTTGGCTCTCTCTTATCCCTCTGCAGCAGACATTTGGTGAGCAATGTATTTGGAACATCGAATCGCAATAAAAACACAGTATTGAACCGCAATACATATAGTATCGGCACATAAGTATCATAATAATATCGTATTGTTCAGTCCCTGGTAATTCTCTGCAATAGCTAATATTGGAATCCAGAACATAAGCAACACACACAGACTTGCATTGCCAAACAAAGGTACTACCACCTTCTGGTTTGGAGTATTTTAACACGGCTGAGTGGCTGACGACTTCAGGTCTTTGCTGTGTGAACACAAAAGAGTACTGTCGGCAGGCAAATGTTTGACAATCCTACCGGTGTGTCTTGAGCTACAAAAAAACTCCCCAAACCTTTCCTGAGCAACTCATAACCTTAGGCTACGGTTGGCCTCACCTAGGAACATCCACTCCTGAGCTAATACCCCTCCGTCAACCCCCTTCCCCACCCCCAATCAATAAAACAAAACAAACCATAGAAGGATGGCTGAGGAGGCAACGTGGCTCCTGGAGGTAAAGTCAGCTGTGTCACCTTGGCCAGCTAGAGAAGAGATTTGAGCAGAGGAGAGAGGCAGGCTGCCACTCCTTCCCATGTGCTTAGCGCTCGGTGACTGGTGAGCCGGATGGGAGAAGGATATTCAGTGGTGTTGCAAGAGCTATGTCAAAATCCTGTAAGGGCAGGGCCCCGGTCGTGGACTGGAAGTTGTTTACGCATGCTGACTGGGCCAGCTGTAAGCACACTCACAGGCAGGCACTGTTTTTTAACTCTGTTACCCATAGTCCTAGTTTATTTCAGGCTCCCTGTCTCAACCCACCACTACAATGTCACCAAGCAAGATTGTCAGGCGTTGGGTTTCTTTTGAGTGCATTCAGGGAACTTAATTTCAAGGGCAAAATGTGATGCTCTGATGAAGGTCGACCGACCGAAAGCTTAGCAACCATTTGTGCACGGGGGCACAGGAAAGGGCCTTCCCAAAACTTGCCACAAAGTTGGAATCACAGATCATCTAGAATGTCATTGTATGCTGTAGCGTTATTTCCCCTTCACTGGAGCTAAGGGGCCTGAACCATGAAACCATTATTCCTAGCCGGAACCCCAGACCATTATTCCTTCTCCACCAAACTTTACAGTTGGCACTATGCATTTGGGCAGGTAGCATTCTCCTGGCATCTGCCAATCCCAGATTCAGCCGTTGGACTGCCAGATGGTGAAGCGTGATTCATCACTCCAGAGTCCAACGATGGCAAGTTTTACACCACACCAACCAATGCTTGGCATTGCGCATGGTGATCTTAGGCTTGTGTGCAGCTCCTCGGCCATGAAAATCAATTTCATGAAGCTCCTGACGAACAGTTCTTGTGCTGACGTTGCTTCCAGAGGCAATTTGGAACTCGGTAGTGAGTGTTGCAACCGAGGACATACGATTTTCACACGCTACGCTCTTCAGCACTCGGTGGCCACGTTCTGTGAGCTTGTGTGGCCTACCACTTCATGGCTGAGCCGTTGGTGATCCTAGACGTTTCCACAATGCCAGCACTTACAGTTGACCGGGCAGATCTAGCAGGGCAGAAATTTGAAGAACTGACTTGATGGAAAGGTGGCATCCTATGCCAGTGCCACGTTGAAAAAGTCAATGAGCTCTTCAGTACGGGCCATTCTACTGCCAATGTTTGACTATGGAGATTGCATGGCTGTGTGCTCAATTTTATACACTTGTGAGCAACTAATATGAAGGTGTATCCACATACCTTTGGCCAAGTAGTGTATATGCAAACGATGGAAATGAGTGCTCAACTATTTGTAAATCATCTCAGTTAAGTCTCACTCTCAGTAAGCCCAGTTGTGTAGGCTAAGTAATCTCCAGTTTAACTGCACACAACAGCCACTGGAACTTCATCTGGGAGAGAAACAGCAATTTCATAAGTAAATATTAGTTAGGCCTACTTTGTAGCATAAAATGGAAAATAAATGTGTACATGCTCTAATATTAGTGAGTAGGTAACGTAGGTGCAGAGAGCAAGTCGGGCTAACGGTGAGAGAGCAGAGAGGTGACGAGGCAACAACACAGTGGCCTCATTATGTAGACACTCTCCAGCTGCTGCTAGTGGGGAGTGGCCACATAATCCCTCTCTGTGTGTGTATACCGGGAAGGGGAGGGGAAGGGGTGTAGGGATGTCAAAGCACTGGGTTGCAAGAAAGTAGACCTTCACACACGCATATGCATACACAGTCATCTTAACACACACACACACCACTCTGCCTTCTTAGGAACCAGACCTGGGTTCAAATACTGTATTCATTCCTTTCAAACATTTTGAAGTACAGTGCATTCGGAAAATATTCAGACCCCTTGACTTTTTCCACATTTTGTTACGTTACAGCCTTTTCTAAAAATGGATTTAAAAATATATATTTCAACAACCTACACAATACCCTATAATGACAAAGCAAAAACAGGTTTTTAGACATTTTTGCAAATGTATAAACTGAAATATTACATTTACATAAGTATTTAGGTCGGCAGGTGGTTAGAGCGTTGGGTCAGTAAGTGAAAGGTTGCTAGATCGAATCCCCGAGTTGACAAGGTAAAAATCTGTCGTTCTGCCCCTAAACAAGGCAGTTAACCCACTGTTCCTAGGCCGTCACTGTAAATAAGAATTTCTTAACTGACTTGCCTGGTTAAATAAAAAAATTCAGACCCTTTTCTCAATACTTTGCTGAAGCACCTTTGGCAGCGATTACAGCCTAGAGTCTTATTCGGTATGACGCTACAAGTTTGGCACACCTGTATTTGGGGAGATTCTCCCATTCTCCTCTGCGGATCCTCTCATGCTCTGTCAGGATGGATGGGGAACGTCGTTGCACAGCTATTTTCAGGTCCGGGCTCTGGCTGGGCCACTCAAGGACATTCAGAGACTTGCCCCAAAGCCACTCCTGCGTTGTCTTGGCTGTGTGCTTAGGGTTGTTGTCCTGTTGGAAGGTGAACCTTCACCCCAGTCTGAGATCCTGAGCGCTCTGGAGTTGTTTTTCATCAAGGGTCTCTCTGTACTTTGCTCCGTTCATCTTTCCCTTGATCCCAGTCCCTACCGCTGAAAAACATCCCCACAGCATGATGCTGCCACCACCATGCTTCACCAGACCAGAGAATTTTCACCATTTACTGAGGAGTGGCTTCTGTCTGGCCACTCTTCCATAAAGGCCTGATTGGTGGAGTGCTGCAGAGATGGTTGCCTCCATCTCCACAGAGGATCTCTGGAGCTATGTCAGAGTGACCTTCGGGTTCTTGGTCACCTCCCTGACCAAGGTCCTTCTCCCCCAATTGCTCAGTTAGGCCGGGCAGACAGCTCTAGGAAGAGTCCTGGTGGTTCCAAACTTCTTACACTTATTAAGAATGATGGAGTGCCTTTCCAAATCATGTCCAATCAACTGAATTTACTACAGGTGGACTTCAATCACGTTGTAGAAACATCTCAAGGATGATCAATGGAAACAGGATACATCTGAGCTCAATTTTGAGTGTCATAGCAAAGGGTCTGAATACTTATGTAAATAAGGTATTTCTGTTTATTTTTAATACATTTGTAAAAATGTCTAAAAACCTGTTTTCGGTTTGTCATTATGGAGTATTGTGTGTAGATTGATGAGGAAAAACATTTATTTAATCAATTTTAGGATAAGGCTGTAACCTAATAAAATGTTGAAAAGGGGAAGGGGTCTGAATACTTTCCTAATGCACTGTAAGTATTTAGATATTTAATGTGATTGAAATCTTGTACCTTATTATTATTTGGAATGACATTTGTCGTACACCATTTAAAGATGGAATCCTTAAAGAAAAATTCCACCCCAAAACTATTAGTCCATTGTTGACGTAGTTCAAAAATGTTTTGCTTGTCAGCAATCAAGTTGTCATGATATGTAACTTTCAAAATAGAGAAATCATTCCCGTATGATACATTTTGCGTCATATGATGCAAAAAGCTTCATACAGGGATGACTGTATTTTGAAAGTAAAGGCAGGGGACCGCAACTGCGCCCTCACCACGAAGATTTGACGTTGAAGGCAGTCCGCGGTACTGCAGGCATTGTTCCATAAAAACAGGATGCCCCATTATCGTGATTGGGGAAATGGTGATCTTCATGGTCAATATTCTTGGATATAAAACAAATCATCAGACACAAATCATGGTAACAATAATTGCTTCTATTTCACCAGATGTATGTCCTTGAACCGATTACTTTAAAATCACACACAGACTAAGTTAGGCCGTCATTGTAAATAAGAATTTGTTCTTAACGGACTTGCCAAGTTAAACAAAGGTTAAATAAAACAAAGTTAAAATAATAATTTAGTTGCTAATGGCAGCCTGCAGTACCTCAGTCGGCCAACTTGAGATACTCAATGAGAGGGGGAGCACTGAGCTGGCCTGCAACATAACTTCCTATAACTAGAACTGCGTATGTGATGATTCCAAAAACTCCTCCATATAACAAGATGGTGACATGCTAAAATGACACTTCCTGATCTTCAAATGGGCCACTGAGTATCCCGATAGGAAACAATTGGGTGACTTCATCGATGGCTTCATACATTTTTTTTTTAACAGTCTATGAGTAAAGGCGAGGCACGTTGGCGGCATTCAGTTGCATTCTCCATGCTAAAACACACAATTTGCTAACTCCTACCAATTGATGCATTGACATCAGTCTTTATTATGGCAATTCAAGATGGCGCTACCCATACCTGTTTCTATTCCCCTTTTAAGTCCCATCAGGTAGCCTGATTTTAGATGTGTCCATGTAAACAGGGTTATTATGGAAATCGTCCTTCTTGCAAAGCATGTAAACGTTTCAAACCAACTATGATATTAATCTGACTAACCACAATAATCGTGTTACTATGTGCATGTAACCGTACTCATGTTGCAGATACAACAGTAGGCTTCTTGCTGGCGTGCGAATCTTGACATATACACGTGTTTAGAATGACAGTAAACACTTGAATAGAGTCGCAACATACCTGTAGTAGGAGAGGTGAGCAGGGGGAAATACTTATGACGACAATTTATTCAAATATCTCTCTCTCACTGTCCAACTCTTCCGACTGGTCTAACAGACTTATGGCAGAAATAAATAGTCTAAATGGCAGAGATGCTGATGTCAAGACGTTCATTCCAGGAATGTGGGGTTTCTTTCTCAGTACTTCTCTTTGCACATCTGGCTGAAACCTTCCTCCACAAATCATCAACATGTTTCAGTTTACTTTTCCCTAACCGAGGTTTAGAAACTATGTGCCTGATCGGAGTTCCCTCATCCGTTTTTCAGGGGAAACGT